>NW_006921615.1:13688601-13705461 GCF_000298275.1 Orycteropus afer afer
GCACTATGCTACGAGAACTCCTCCATTAACCATTGTTGTTGTTGTTATGTGCCGTCGATTAGAGAGATGCAAATCAAAACAAAAATGAGATATCATCTCATTCCAGCACTGACAGTAAAGTTCAAAAAAGTACAAAACAACAAATCCAGGCAAAGGTATAGAGAGACTAGGAGACTTATACACTGTTAGTGGGACTGTGAAATGGTGCAAGCACTGTGGAAAATGGTATGGCACTTCCTTAAAAGCTGGAAATAATAATAAAAAAAAAAAAAACATATGATCCAGCAATCCCACTACTAAAAACATGGACTAGAGAAGTAAGAGCTATGACACAAACTGATAAAAGCACATTCATGTTCATTGCAGTACTGTTCACAATAGCAAAAAGATGTAAACAAATTAAATGCCCATCAATGGAGGAATGGGTCAACAAACTATGATACATACGCTCAATGGAATACTATGCAATGTTAAAGAAGAATAATTAATTTGCAAAACATCTCACAGCCATAGATGAACTTATAGGACATTATGCTGAGTAAAATTGCAGTTGCTGTTGTTATGTGTCATTGAATCTGTTCCAACTCATAGCGACCCCATGTCCAGAACAAAACATTGCCCAGTCCTGTAATCTTTCCTATGTTTGAGCCCATCATTGCAGCCACTCTGTCTATTCTTTAAGCTTAAGAAAAGCTGAGTATTTTATTCCCTTTTGGTTTTCTACCTCCAGGTCTTTGGACATTTCCTTGTAATACTTTACTTTGTCTTCTTGTGCTACCTTTTGAACTCTTCTATTCAGATTTTTATTTCATCATTTCTTCCATTCAAGAACAGGTTTCAGAATCTCTTTTGACATCCATTTTGGTCTTTTCTTCCTTTTCTGTCTTATTTTCTTTATTTGTCCTTTTAATGACCTTTTGCTTTCTTCATGTATGATGTTCTTGATGTTATCCCACAACTCATCTGATCTCTCATCCTTGGTGTTCAGTGCATTAAATCTATTCTTCAAATGGTCTCTAAATTCAGGTGGGATGGGAGCTCTGGTGGCATAATGCCTAAGGCATTTGACTGCTAACTGAAAGTCCAGCAGTTCAAATTCAGCAGCAATTCCTCGGAAGGAAGGTTGGGCAATGTACTTCTATAGTGATACCTCCTTGGAAACCCAAGGAGGGGTTGCTATGAGTTGGATATAACTCAATGGCAGTGAGTTTGGTTTGGTTTTGGTTATAATCAAATTCATATATTGGCTCTTGTGGACTTGTTTTAATTTTTTTCAGCTTCCACTTGAACTTGCATAAGAGGAATTGATGGTCTATTCCACAGTCAGTTCCTGGCCTTGTTCTGACTGGTATGGAGATTTTCCATCACCTCTCTCCACTACTGTAGTTGGTTTGATTCCTGTGTATTCCATCCTGTGAGGTCCACATGTGCAGTTGCTGTTTGTAATATTGAAAAAAGATATTTGCAATGAATAAGTTGTGGGTCTTGAAAAATTGTATCACATAGTTTCCAGCATCATTTCTTTCATTAAGCCCACATTTTCTAACTACTGATGCTTCCTCTTTGTTTGTAATTTTTGCTTTCCAATCACCAGTAATTATCAATACATCTTGATTGCATGTTTTTTTCAATTTTAGACCGCAGAAGTTGATGAAATGTTTCAATTTCTTCGTCTTTGGCTTTAGTGGTTGGTGTATAAATTTGAATAATAGTAGTATTAATTGGTCTTCCTTGTAGGCGTACAGACATCGTCCTGTCTTTTACAGCATTGTATTTCAGGATAAATCTTGAAATGTTCTTTTGACAATGAATGTGATGCCATTCCTCTTCAATTTGTCATTCTCGGCATAGTAGATCATATTATTGATTCAAAAGGGCTAGTAACAGTCCATTTCAGCTAATATCTAGAATATCAATCTTTATGCATTACATTTCATTTTTGAAAACTTCCAGTTTTCCTAAATAAACAGAAAAGGGCAAATACTATATAATAACTGCTATTGCTAAAAGTCAAGAAAAGGGTTTCACAAAAAAAGAAGAAATATTCTTTGATGATTACTAGAGGCAGTTGGGGATGGTAGGATAAACCATTGTCTGAAGGGTAGATACATATTAACTTGGGAGAAGGGAAAGGTGGGGAAAAAAAAAACTGTTGCTACTCAGATTTCACAATTATGGTAAGAGACTATGGGTCTATATTACATATGCAATGCTGAGGCTTAAGGAGGGAGCATCACTGCAAGTCCTTAAGACAAACAAACATAAACGACTATATAATTACCCCTAAGGGCAGCTTTAGGAGCTCTGGTGGCATAGTGCCTAAGGCATTTAACTGTTAACCAGAAGGCTGGCAGTTCAAACCCACCAGCCACTCCTGGGGAGGAAGGTTGGACACTCTACTTTCATAGTGATACTGCCTCCGAAACTCAAGGAGGGGGTCACTGTGAGTCAGATCCAACTCAATGGCAGTGAGTAAGGACAGCTTTAACTGCATGGAATTTTGTTATTTAGTGCTTTCTTAGACATGTTTTATAAATTTCATTGAAATTTCCTTTTAACTCATGAGCTATATAGTAATGCATTGTTTAGATTCCAAATACATAAAGTTGTTTTCCACTTTTCCTAAATACTATTTCTTTTGTTGTTGCTATTGAGAATATACACAGCAAAACACATACCATTTCAACAATTTCTGTATGTACCATTTAGTGATATTGATCACAGTCTTCAAGTTATGCAACCATTCTTACTCTTTTTCCAAGTTGTTCCTCCCTCATTAACATAAACTCATTGCCCCCTTTCAAACTGCTGTTGACAATTTCATTCCATATAGATAGTTCTTAAGACAGCATAATGCTCAAGGCAGACCTTATTTAGTAGTTAGCCTGAACTGTTGCTTTAAGATGACTTCAGGGCCATATTTTTTTGTTTAAAGTTTTAAGATTATATCAAGACAATAGTTTCAGGAATACATCCACCCATCTTAGCTCCAGAAAGTCTACAGTCGATGAAACTTTGAAATTCTATTCTGCATTGTCCCATTTTGGTCAGGAATCTTACATGGAACCTTTGTTCAAAATGTTTAGTAATAGTAGCTGGGCACCATCTATTTCTTCTGGTCTCATGGCAAAAGATGCAGTTCATGGAGGCAATTTGCCATATATTCCATTTCCCCTTCTACTTCCTGACTCTCTTTTTCTTAGATTCTATTTTCTATATTAATAGAGACAAATGGTTGTGTGTGGATGGCTGCCTGCCAGCTTTTAAGACACCAAACACTACACAATGAACTAGGAGGTAGAACAAAAGCACTAAACATGTTATTAGGCCAATTAACTGGCATGCCTAATGAAAGCCATGACCCTCAACCTCCAAACTAAGGAACCAAATCCCATGGAATGTTTGGTGGTACTTAAAAAGTCTCAGCACCTACTCTACTTTTTTCTTTGTTGTGGTTGTAAATTATGACACAACTTTAGCCGGTTCCATTTTTCTCAGCATACAACTTATTGAGAGCAATTACAATAACTGGTTGTGCAATCTCATCTTGAACAATGTGATTTTTCCATCACTGTTAACCCTATTTCCCGCTTCCCTTTAACCCCAGTAACCACTAATCAACTTTCATCTCTCTATAATTGGCATTTTTTGTCTTTTTATATAAGTGAGGTCATACAATATCGGTCCTGTCATGATTGACTTCTATTGTAGTATGTAACAAGACTTCATTTCTCCTACTGGATGAATATAATTCCATTGTATCATTACCTTTTGCTTACCTAGTGGACTTCTTCTTTAAATTGCTAATGTTAAATTAATTTTCATTATATTTAAGAAGCTTAATTCATTTTCTTGTTGTAGGAATGTATTTGTGTTGTACTGTTGTCCCAGAACCTCAAGTAATTTGCTTATTTTGACAGCAGTATTTTTCAGCTTCTTTTCAAGTGAAGATTTCTACCTCAGCACCTAGTTTGAAGGTTTCTTCTTCAGAGACCACTTGGTTCACGTTATCCCATGGGAATGTTATTTTCAAGTAGTAAAATACACCAAAGTAACCACTTCACCTTCATCCTGTGCTGAGTAAAATCTTCCCTCACAGAGCTGAACTGCATCAAGGGCTCCACTCTCACATTTGCAAGCCCTGTATTCACATTCCTAGAGGCTGCTCTGTCCTCCAGGCCTGACAAGTCAGCAAGGTTTGGGGCTTCCTCCAAGGGCGGTGGGAACCTGGCTGCCACTCAGCCCCACAGAGGTGGAGGATTCAGGATTACTTTGGCTCACTTTGGGATGTCATTAAACTCACACAGATTTCTTCAAAACATACTCACCAATGCCTCTTTCTTTCCTCCCTTCCCACAACACAGCAATTTTGAGCTGCAGGACTTCAGGCAACTTATAAGTTGGAAACACAGAACAGGAACCTGCTAGCTTGGTGCTACCTGTGCTTCCACCCTGAGGCCACAGCCAGAAGGAGGTCAGCCCCCCACCCACCAATGGCAGCTGAACACTGTACCTCCTCTGGCAGGAGGAAAGAGAGAACATGGGGCAGTATGGCCCAGCTTCCTGGAGGTCACCAGAGAACCTCCTTCAAGGAAGGGATGTTCCATACTTTTTGCCACCATGCCTACCTCCTCATCAATGTGTGAAATACTCAGATAGTAGATTTTCTATTATCATTATAAATGTGAAATGTTGTGTAACAAGATAATCAGTAAGGAGTGGATGGTCATATATAACTAATCAATTATCAATAAGTGCTTATAGGCATATCAAATAATGAATTTACTTAAGCATTTACCTGGAAATCCTATATAATACTGGTAATCCCTATACAGACAATCTGAATGAGATCAAAAGACTAAAGGACCACATCAACCTCAGTCTCCATAACCAAAAGACCAGAAGAATTAGATGGTCCACAACTACTACTGTTGACCTCTCTAAAAGGGATCACAATAGGAGGTCCTGGGTACAGTGGGAGAAAAATGCAAAACAAAATTCAAAATAATGAAGAAGACCAGGTTTACTGGTCCAATAGAGACTGGTGGAACTCTCAAAACTATGGCCCTTAGACACCCTTCAAGCCTGGAACTGAACTCACCCCCAACTTTCAGTCAAACAATAAAGAGAACTATAGGGTTAAAAATAACCCCAAGGAGCTACATCTTCCTTAGAACAATCAACTATACAAGATAAAAAAAAAAAGGGCAGTGTTTGACCCAGGGATAAAGCTCAGAAGGCAGGAAGGGGTATGAAAGGACAACTGGAAAGAGTAAATACAGGGAGAAAGTGGGAAGAGTGCTATTACATTGTGGGGATTGTAATGAATGTAACAAAGTGAATTGGTGAAAGGAAAACCAATTTGCTCTGTAAGTTTTCACTCAAATCACAATAAAAAGTTATAAAATAAATAAATAAATAGATAAAATGCCAGGACATTAAAAAAAAAAAAAAAATCTGAGTGAGTTATTACCATTCTACTTGATAAAGAAATCATTGTAGAAAAGTTAAGAAAGTTTTCAATCAGACTTCAGATACAATCACTCAAGAATGCATTTTAACATAAGTGTCTGAAATAGAATATTAAAGTTTGAAAATTAAAACCAAATTCAATTACTTTTCAAAACATTGAACTTCTCTGACTCAGCAGTCAGTGCAATGTCAAGATTAAAATCATGTCTGCACTCTTCCACACCTTTTGCCACATTTCTGTAAATATATAAAAATGTACATATACAGTGCTTAGTATAGCAAGAATTCAATCATCATTTATATATTATAACCCGATTTTCTTAATATTTTATGAATATTCAGTTGTATACATAAATCTAACTCACCACTTTTTAATAGCTATATAACATTCTACATAATGGTTATTTGAAATTGTATTGTCTATTATATTGATGATTGCATGGTGATTTTATAAAGTTTTAGAAAATTATGCTTAACATTATTAAATTCTTCCTATTAAAATCTATATTTAGTTTTATTAAATCATTCCTATTGAAATCTATTGCTGAAACTTCATTCTTAATTTCTCTCTTTCCAGATAACTCTTCCCAGTATAGTGAGTTATCTCAACTTTTTTAACTATCCTTGAGTTAGTCCCATTTCTACATGAGGGATAAAGTGACTGGAGCAAAATAATGAAAACCATGCGCCTCAAAACAACTTATGAGTTA
Organism: Orycteropus afer afer; assembly: GCF_000298275.1. NCBI lineage: Eukaryota > Metazoa > Chordata > Mammalia > Tubulidentata > Orycteropodidae > Orycteropus > Orycteropus afer. The sequence continues at coordinate 13,694,784 of NW_006921615.1, forward strand.
TCCTCAAAACCTTTCTTCCTTGAGTTGAAGCAGCTTTCTGTTTTCTAATTTCTGATAGCATACATCTTCAGTGGCATTATAAATTGTGTTTCAAATCAGTGTATGGCGGGATATCCAAGAATGATTATTTTTCTCAGCCTGTCAAATTCTACCATTCTAAACTCATTAAGAAAATTTTATGTAATTTCTGTGAGTTATGCATCCCAACTTGCCCATTTCACAAAGCATAGCAACGCATGCTTTGGAAATAAGCATAGCAGAATATTTCAACAACTGACGCAGAAGAAAGGGGAAATGATCTCATTTGAACATACAAACTAAAATAGTCTATTGAGAACCAAATGTAGCTGAACTCTAATTAGCTAAAAAACGTCTAAGATGAGAATTTCTTGAGCATTACTAAACATTAAATTTAAGATTCACCAAAATTGTTTGTTTTCTAGAATCATGCAGAGAATCATTTCAGATACTTAAAGTAATTTTTATACAGTAGTAGCAAGACTTTATAAATTTTATAAAGCCCTACAATTTATGCTTTCTCATAAATACAATGTGAACCAGGAAACAAAGCGTTTCAAAGTAGAGAAAAAAACCTCTAGATATATAGCTTCACATATACAAACAATACAATACATCATTAACTAACATAGAACTGAGAAGGTGATAATATAAAATCAGAGAGAATATCAATATTCTTTAATTTAGTTGTGCTATAATTATATAATGAGAACATTGGCTCTTTTGAAGCAATTTTAAAACTGTGCTAGGCTCTCTGTCACTTGGACCAATGGATCTATTCATTCCAAGACTTGATTTCCTGTTCAGTTTAGCATACCATTAGTTGAAAGTAATTGTTGAGAGGAGAGGATACTCTGTTACAAAAGCTACAGAACCCTCAATCATTTCAGTACAGGACAGGTACCCTGAATAAAGGATCCTATTTCCTTGGAGTCCTTCATTATGTTTGTCTCTTCACACAATTGTGTGATTGTGTACTGCTAAATAGTTATTTGGTGGTAATGGTGCATTTCAAATTAGTGACTCAAATAACAAGAATGGAAGAAAAAGGAAGAGAGTATGATTTTTGCTGAGTTCTACACCTGCAAGTTTTAACTGATTCCATCTGGGAAGAGAATCCCATACTAACAATTCCAACATCTTTTGCAATTACAGAGGGTAACAGTGCTATGAAGAAAATATTTTAAAATCATACTTAGATATTACAACTCTTAGACCCTATATGTTTACATGGACTTGCAGTTACTGTCTTCCTAGATATGCAACCTACTTCTCATTACTTTTTTGGACGTTCAGTTCTTTGAATTGCGGATGTGAGCAAGACTCTGATCTACATTTTTTTTCATTGAGAGAATGGGATCTCCTGGATTGTCATTTCTTAAAATTGCTTCTTCCGGTTTATAGAGAATGGAAAGGATATTTTACAATCCTCAATTAAATGAAAATTACTGTTCTTTGGGTACATTTAGCTTTACCACATTTGAGAAATGTGGCGGTAGGAAACTTATGTGTCCCATATTTGCCTTTAAAAAAAAAAAAACACTTTGCATTTAATTCTGTAGATTGTTCTATAATTAGCATATATTATGCAATTTTGGTAAATAATGTTAATTAAATATTGCCTAATATAAGTGTGTCTTTAAGTCTTGAAGATTTTGTCATGTCTTTGGTGTAATTTTATCTAAACTACATATGAATGTAGTTTCACTTAGCAATGTAATAAAGCTAAAAGTACTAAATATGCAGTTTGTGCATTTACAGAATTTTTTAACAACTGAATTACTGAGAACAGATCATGTTTCTTTTAACCATTCAATATTTTGAAAATACCTGCAAGGCTGTGAGAGTACAAAAAAATAATAAAAAATTAAAAATTTCTTATTTTCAGACTATATCTATGAACGACATGAAAAACAACTTTGTGTAAAAGGATGACTATAAAGAAAGCATCCCTTCATTTATACAATAAGCAGAACATTGACACAATCTCATCAAATACAATGATTGACTCATTATCTTTGATCACAATGTTGATAAATATGTCTGCCAATCAAATCTAAAACCTCCTGAATCTCATTTATATACTAATCTATTCAACTTAATAGCACTTACTTGTCTGACAGCTCAGTAGCATTGAGTCCACCAGCTTAAACATTAGAAACCATTTTGTGAAATATCAGAAAGTCTATTCCCCCTGATATCTGAACATGGTATTCCAATTACTCATTTGATTTAATTCAATCCCATTTAAATCAGAACATGAAATGTCCTTCTATGTATTTAGAAGTTTTTTTTTTTCTTTTTTATTTCAGGAAAAGAATTACCAAAAGGCAAAGCTTTTATTTCCTCTCCTCGGTCTGTCTGCAAAGATATGGCAGTGAGTCATACATTGGAAGCTTATTTATACTTGCATGTTACACAAAGTTTCCCAAAATGTACTCATCTGCAAATGTTTTCCCAAGCTTTTCAAACAATTTTGTTGGCCAGAACAATGGTTCATCTGTGTCCTAAACTCCAGTCACCTCAAGGAGTAAGAATGTTATAAATAGCCCAATGATGAATTTATCGATGAAAACTAAGAAATTAAAAAAAAAAAAAAAACAACTCTCTATCATAAGCAGCTGGAAGAAAGGAAATTTATGTGAATCTAGAGATTCTGAGTCTTAGACATGTCAGATTTTCTACTTGAGTAATGTTTTTCAACATTTTAACAATTCAAACTTAATGTTAAAGAGCAAGAGAAGATTGCCCAGAGAGGAGACAGGGTCAGTTTTCCATCTCCGAGGTAAGCTGTTAAACATCATAATTCCCCAAAATCACACATTTGTACATAAGGGTTGCATCAAAATAGCTAAATAATAAGCATACATTTAATTGAGAAAATGACAGCATAAGAAGCTAGAGACTTACTTGATATGTATTCTGCACTACTTTTCAATATTATCACAAAGTTAAAGAATTCTTCAAATGTAAAAGTAGGCAGGCCAATATCACACCCAGAAATTATAAATAGAATGTTGGGAGTAAAGAGCCTCCATACCACTCTGTTGAAAAGGACTGAGGTCACCTTGGGAAAAAACAACCCATGAGGTCTTTCTATTCTATAAAATGAAAAGGCTAGGTTAGATGATATCTAATGCCCTTAAATCATTAATAATATCATTTTGTATAGTACCAGGGGTAGGATAATAAGCAAACCAAATTCTATGCACAGTGAAATTGCCTTTAAAAGTTACAGAATAAAAGAAATTGTTAATCACTGAATACTTTGTTCGTTGTTGTTGTTGTTATATGCCGTCAAGTCAGATCCAACTCATAGCGACCCCTTCTTGGGTTTCTGAGACAGTATCTCTATGGAAGTAGATTGCCCAGCCTTCCTTAGGAGGAGTGGCTGGTGGGTTTGAATGGCCAGCCTTCTAGTTAGCAGTCAAGTGCTTTAGGCATTATGCTACCAGAGCTCCTAATACTTTGTTCATTCACCTGTTACAAAGAGAACAGCCACCTGCTAACATAGTTTCTATCAAAACAACGACTGCAATAATCTTATTTCACGCAGGATTAGCCTTAAATATATTTATAAAAAATCATCTTTAAAGTAAAGAGAATGATATATATATATAGAGAGAGAGAGAGAGAGAGAGAAAGCGAGTGAGAGAGACAGAGAGAGATCTTTTAGGAAGGAGAAAACAACACTAAACTGCTCTACGTATCACTATTTTATAAGCAGTGCTTACTGGGTGGCACAAGAAGTTATGCTTTGGGTTACTAACTGAAAGGCTGGTGGTCTATGCCCACACAGGGGCACTTCAGAAGAAATGCCACTGAAACCTTATGAAGCACTATAATGTTCTGAAACCCATGGAGTCACTGCGAGTCAGTCAACTCAAAAACAACTGGTATGGTGTGGGATTTTCTAAATTCTGTGGCTATGGGGATTCACATGCTGTCTCTCTTTAGAGATGAATCTGTTGCATAGACTATAAGAAACACATAAAATATACTAAGCATCTCTATAGAAAGTGCAACTTTCATGACCGGTTTTCTTTAAACAGAGCGATTTCTACTACAACTAACTAAGGCTATAGGTTTTAAAAAGGACAGAAGTCATTGCGATGCAATTTCTCAAATTGTTTTAAGGAGTTAATCATATTTCATCAGTTGTAAAAAAATTTTTTTTTTAATTAGGTGATGACAGAAACATAATTTTGCTGTAAAATTGCTACATATCATTTGCATTACTAAAATATACTGTGTGCCCATTAATCTTCAGTATGAGTCATGTCCTAGTTAAGGAACTGCCTAGGTGGTCTATGGATGACTACCAAAAAGTAAACTAATCCAGGAGTAAATTTTAGAGGGAATGTTTAGAAAAAATGTAATTATTATTAAATAAGGAATTAAATTCATCTCTGAGAATGTGGTATATCTCTATCATAACTTAAGGGACAGCCAACTGTGCCCAGGTATGAAATCTAGTATTAGAGGATCTGTCATTCATTTCTGTGCTTTGATCATTCCTAGGTTTGTCTATCATTTCTGTATCTACACTTGATCAAGACCCTACATGTAAACATCTTTCCTGCTTTCAACCAAACCATCCTGACTAATCCAGTAACAGAGCTCTTAGAATGACAAAAAGCCTTTTCCACTCTGAGCACACATCAATAACTGAAGATTTTTCTATCAGTACAACCTCTATGTATAAAAGATATGCTATGGTACATTGAGGTCATTGACCAAAAGGCTATAATTAGCAATTCTTTCACTTATTTTCAATGAGCCATTTAGAATCTAAACAAACCCTGGAAAAGGTATTGAGAAATAAAAAAATTGCTTTTCTACTATATTAGAATCTTTAAAGCTCAGGGGAGCATTCTTATTTAATAAAACTGTACACAATACTCCAGAATTATAAATCAGTGTTCTTCTCCCAAGCTCTAGCAAAAATAAATTAAAATTTTGAATACCTTGCTCCAAAACAAATGGTAGCAACCAGTACCTTTTAGAAATGTTTATAACTGGCCTTCCTTTTGGATTCTTTAGTGATTGATTTGAGATTCAGCAGTAGGTAAACATTGTGCTATTAGCAGGCCTGCATTCAGCTATACACCACTTTCTGCATGGCTTGAGGGATATAGCATCTGTAAAGTTAATGGGAATCACCTTAATTAAAGAAATAACTAATTTTAAAGTATTTTGTGTTGAGAACCGGGATCTTTTAGGTAGGGTCTTCCCAGGAGATACATGAACACTGTTGATAATAGAGAGGGACCTTTCTAAAATCCTTAAGACAGAACACCCTTATAACAGTCAATAAGATAAGTAATAAGACCCATAAAAAATAGAAACAAAAGTAGTTTAATTACATAATTGTTTACTGGTAAAACATTATGATTATAATAAACATATGATGAGTTGTGTTACATCACCACAATTTGATTTCATACTGATTGGAATGCCTCCTACCCACCCACCTCCACTTCAAGATAATCTTCCTTATAATGATTTTCACTGTAACAATAACTCACTTTTCTATACTGTGTTATAAATTAGTTCATCTAATCCTCAGAATAGCCCTGAGAGAAAGACAGAACAAGCAAGATGTAGTTGAAAGTAAACAAACAAGGTAGAATTGAAATAGACAAGGCCTGAGTTTGAATCCCATCTATTATCTTTGTAAATTTTGGGAAATTACATAACCTTTCCAAGCCTTCATGTCTGGATATATAAACTGTAATATGTCATTATGTAGAGTTGCTATTACCATTGTTGTTCAAGAAATAGAAATTCATATATAATAGTCAAGTCAATTTGACTCAAAGCAACCCCTCCTTGGGTTTCTGAGTGGTATCTCTATGGAAGTAGATTGCCCTATCTTTCTTCTGAGGAGTTGCTGGTGGATTTGAACTTCCAGCCTTCTGGTTAGCAGTCAAATGTCTTAGGCACTACACCACCAGAGATCCCATGTAATAGATGAAGAAGTTTAAATTTAGAGAATGTATACATAATATAACTAAATACATAACTAAATACCAGGATTGGGACAAGAATCCAATGTTCCTTACTCCACTTTTTATTTTTAGTTAAATCTCATTAGATCTCAGACACAATCTCAAATATTACCTCTACTTTGAATCCTCTGATGACTGTCTCAGTCCATAGCAACCTCTCATTTCTCTTAACTCTCATATCAAACCAAACTCACTGCCATCGAGTCACATCCAACCCATCGGGACCCCTCCTTGGGTTTCTGAGGCAGTATCACTACAGAAGTAGACTGTCCAACCTTTCTTCTGAGGAGTGGCTGGGGGTTTGAACCACTAGCTTTCTGGTTAGCAGTCAAGTGCCTTAGGCATCTTTATGTTGGAACTGACTGTAACTAAAAACAACTCTGATACAATCGCCCTTGGTTTCATATAGTTCAGTACCCAGACTTACCTTAAAAATTATTTTACATTAAAATATATTGAAAGGAGTTTCATAAATCATTTGTCCATTTGTAAATCATTCAAAGACAACTTTAGAGGTGATTTGAAAAACAAAAAAAAAACAAACTCACTGCTGTCGAGACAGATCCCATGCATAGCGACCTCTCCTTGGATTTCCGGGGTGGTATACTAAGGAAGTAGTAGATTGCCCAACCTTCCTTCCGAGGAATGGCTGGTGAGTTTGAACCACCAGCCTTCAGTTAGCAGTCAAATGCCTTAGGCACTATGACACCAGAGCTTCCTAAAGATGATTATGCAATATTTTTCTCACAGTTGTTAATTGCCCATATCACTTTATCACAAAAGCCAAGTAGTTCTTCCTTGGGCCTAATAAAAGATTGTTACTTTTATTTTTCATTTGCCCAAATCTAAGTTCTGCAGGAATATCCAGAATACATAATTAGCATTCTTTCTGTAGTGATTACAAAAAAAAAAAAAAAAAGTGAAGATAATAATTAGGATAAACTTAAGGTAGCAAATTTTAATTAGTTGCTGTTTAGCATCCAATATAATTATTCCACTTTTTTTTTTTCTAATTAAGTTGCAACTTAATTAGGAATGTACCTACATTCCCTTTCTACACACCGATAAATTATTTCTAAGTGAAGAAGACATTTTATAAGCTAAAGTGCACTCAGGTTCAGCATATTTACCCAAAATCAACCTAATTTAGAGGAGAGGGAATTTTCCTGTTTGTTAGTTTTGTTGGTACTGGGGATAAGATTGAGATTCTTCCGGTGTTATGTTTTGATATGAATCTTTACCATCCTCATATATAATCAAATTTCCATCTTGAAAAGAAATAATGTGTATAACCCATTTCTAATGAGCCTCTTTTCTATAAGCTAATGGAACATATGTCACTACATTAACATGAAAGTTAGGAAATGTGTTCAATTTATTCCTTCAATTCTATTAGAATAGAAAACATCTAATACCTGTCCATGTCAAGCTAAATTTTTATGTAGTGTGCACATAATACAGATAACATCTGAAATTAGAATCCCCTTTGGCACAGTGGATGGCAGCTCTGGTGGCATAGTGCCTAAGGCATTTGACTGTTAACTAGAAGGCTGGCAGTTCGAACCCACCAGCCACTCTGTGGAAAGAAAGTTGGGCAATCTACTTCCATAGTGATACCACCTCGGAAATCCAAGGAGGGGTCACTATGAGTCAGGTCCAACTTGATGACAATGTGTTTGGTTTGGGTTTTGGTTTGGCCCAGTGGTTAAGCACTCAGTAGCTAACCAAAAGGTCAGCAGTTTGAACCTATCAGCTGTTCCATGGGAGAAAGATGTAGCAGTCTGCTTCTATAAAAATGACAGACTAGAAAAATCTAGGAGGGAAGTTCTACCTGTCCTATAGGGTCACTATGAGTCCCAATTGACTCTACAGCCAGGAGTTTGGTTGATTTTATTTCTTTAGTTTTACTTCACAGAGAACTTTTCAGATGACAGAAAAATAGCAACCCAACCTCAACCATGCTTAACTTTCATAGTTCTAACTTAAGTCAAAACATTTAACCAACTTACTCAGAAATTCAGTTTATCTGAATACACTTTCAGTGCCTGGCAAAATGACTGCAAGTGAGTAAGGAGCTGTTTAAAGAGTGAAGGGACACAAGAATGAATTTGGGGTAGATAAGCAATAAAAGAGAAATTTGTATAATTATTATTTTATGTTGTAAAGACTTTTAACATTTTTATAGAATGGCCACTAATGTGGATATTGAAGAAAAATCTCACCTTAGTTTCAGATCAAAATTTCATTTTTAATCAGGTAACACAAAATGCTTACCAGCTCTGGTGATTCTAGACAATTTGGAGTTTAATATTATTTTGTAGCTTCATATATCTCTAATGACCACAAGTCATCTGTCAGCTTATTATCTTGTGGTGGTCTGTCTGTTGCTGTGAGGCTGGAAGCCATGCTACTGGTATTTCAAATATAAGCAGAGTTACCCATGGTAGACAGGTTTCAGCAGAACTTCCAAACTAAGACAGACATGGGATGGACTGAGCCATCTACTTCTGAAAAAATTGGCCACCGAAAACCTTATGATTTTCTGTGAGACAATGTCTGATACAGTGCCTGAAGATGAGCCCCTCAGGTTGCAATGCACTCTAATGAAATTTTAAATCCTATTTATGAGATATATAAAATGTACATAAAACTCAAACTTTCTTTGAAATATATAGAATTTTAATATGTCACATTATTTGGTTATACCAGGATAATTGAAGGGCTTTTAACTTTCATGAAGAATCTTTAGCTAGTATACATGTATTTTTGGTTTTTTATTCTATTTCCTTAAGATAGGCTTTTTCATAAAGTGTAGGTGTCTGTGCCTTACATTTAACTTTTTCACAGCCTGCTTGGTCCCACAAAAAGGAACATGAAAATTTAGTTCACATTAGATGGTCTCATCATTGTTCCCACAAACATGATTGGCTCACATGCATTCCTATATTTTTGCTCATGTTGAACCTCTTAACATGGGAAGCACTCTCCTGTTCCCCAGGACCCAGCTTATAATTATCCTACTTCATGCCTTAGCACACCATGTAATTTATCATTCTATTGTTTTACTGCCATTGTAATTGTTTCATGTGTTTTCTTTATATCTCTAACAATATTGTAAGCATTTGAGGCAAGTACTCTGTCTTTTCCTTCTTCCACTCATTGAGATCATCTATTACATGCTAAGCATATAACACACACCCAATAAAGAGCATGTATTGCCTGATATGAAGACTCCACAAGAACAACAGCATGTATATTACTTAATTTTAGAGGTATTAAGCATGATGGACTGATCTACTTAGAAACAGTGTGGCAGAAAACCATGGTAATCCAAAATAACTGATTTTGTGTCCTGTGTCTGATATTAGATAAGGAAAAAAGGAAGAAATATTGGAGCTTATTTATTTTAAAAGTGAACAAATAGGTCATATACTTGCTTAGAATTTCCAAGATTTCTTGCCTGTACTTAAAGCAATTTCCACCCAGCTTTTTAAAAACAAGACATTTTTATTTCTGTTAGGGACAACAAGTCTAAACAGAGCAAGCAGAAGAAAAAACTGTGTAACTCATATTAATGAATCAATTAATATATGTGTGAGGGATGCAGGCAGCTAATTTCACAGGCAGCTACTTGTCCAATCCAGAACCCCATAAGTCTGTTAACATCCATCATATGAGTCAACGGTAAAAACAACTAAAGGGATATTTTAGACTGTAAGTCAATTCCAACTGGAGTAGTTTCACATCTGTTGCATTTATTTTGTATCAATTGATACTCATTCACTTTTACTGCTCTATTACATTAGAGATAGGTAATGCAGCTATAGTCCCTCAAATATAAGATACTAAAATGTGACCTGATCTGATTGAAAGCCAAAGACTCAGTGGATTAACGGCTTTATTAATAACCCCTCATATTTGTATCATGCGCATTCTATTTTTCCATGAACATGTGTGAGACACAAATTCCTGGCAACAGTAATTGTTCTCCACTATGTAGCAATGATTATCACAATTCTCTTTCATTTTTGAGAGAGTTGCTAACAACAAGGAAAATGTTTATATTAAATTACAATGTATGATTCTACCCCTTGGTGAATTTTAATACATGTACATGTATACTGTTACAAACTCATACAATAATGATAAGATACCATAGGCTCTTTTGTAGTAAATTCCTTCCCTTTAACCCTTGGAAATCCTGCACCTGCCATTTTTTATTACCATTATCCTTAGGTGCCATGAGTCAGTTCTACTCATAGTGATTCTATGTACAACAGAATCAAACATTGCCTGGTGCTGCTCCATCTCACAATCATTGCTACATTTGAGCCCATTGTTGCAGCCATTGTGTCAATCCATCTCATTAAGGACTTTCTCTTTTTCACTAACCTTCTACTTTACTAAGGATGCTGCCCTTCTCCAGGGAATAGTCCCTCATGATGTTGTTATTGTTGTTGTTAAGTGCCGTCGAGTCATTTCCTTCATTTCCTACTCATAGCGACCCCATGCACAGCAGAACGAAACACTGCCCTATCCCGCGCCAGCCCCACAATCCCTGCTATACTTGACCCCATCATCGCAGCCACCGTATCAATCCATCTCCTTGAAGGCCTCCCCCTCTTTCGTCGACCCTCCACCCTACCAAG
>NW_006921615.1:13706826-13771346 GCF_000298275.1 Orycteropus afer afer
AGAATCTCTCAATATTGCAACTCGAGGCTTCAATTTTTTCTTCAGTTCTTTCAGTTTGAGAAATGCTGAGCGTGTTCTTCCTTTTTGGTTTTCAGACAGCAGCTCAAGTAGACAAAGCCAATTACTATAATGAAATGTGCAAAGACCTGGAGTCTGAAAACCAAAAAGGAAGAACAAAATTTAGGAGGATAAAAGTCTGAATTCAGAGCACTACACCAGCTCTAGCGCACCGCTTTCTCTCTCTCTGTCTCTTGGTCCTAGGAGGATCCCAAGGAAGGGACCTGAGTCCAAAGGATGTGCTCCACTCCAGGCTCTTTCCTGGTGGGAATAGGTACACCTTCCCCCACCTCAGCTCCCTTCTCTCTCACTTTATCTCTTGTAAGATAAAAGGTGGTGCAGTCCACACCCCTGGAAAGCTCTCTTATATCTGATTGAGAGCTATGATAGGACCAAGGGTGTTGTAAAAGAAAAAAAAAACAAAAAAACTCACTGCATCAAGTCGATTCAACTCATAGCAACCCCTCCTTGGGTTTCTGAGGCAGTATCACTATGGAAGGAGATTGCCCAATCTTCCTTCTGAGGAGTGGCTGGTGGATTCAAACTGCCAGCCTTCTGGTTAGCAGTCAAATGTCTTAGGCACTATGCCACCAGAGCTCTGTATACCTGATTGGTTTATCACATCAGATTACCTCATGGGATATCATTACATATCTGCCACATTACATCATTATATAACTGCTAAACCACTAAGAATCATGGCCCAGACAAGCTAATGTAAAACTGGGGGGGGGGGAGCACAATTCAATCAAAATCTCTGTAAAATAACTTTTAATCAGTAAAAATACCTAAAATGGTAGATTTGATCGATTAAATTCTCTGAATTGGAAAGGTACATTATATTTCAGAAATTTTGGGGGGATTTTGAGGAAATAATAATATTGTCCAGTTTCCCCATCAAACCCCAAACCAAACCCACTTCTGACTCATAGCAACATTGCAGGACAGAAGAGAACTGCCCTATGGGGTCTCTAAGACTGTAAATCTTTATGGAAGCAGACTGTGTCACCTTCCTTTCATAAAGTGGCTGGTGACATTTTGCAGACTTTTTGGTTAGCAGCCAAATGCTTTAACCACTATGCAACCAGAGTGCCTAGTTTTCCCCACCAGCACTAAGGAAATGAAAAACCAGTGTTTTGTATGCTTCTACCTGAAAGAACAAAATAGTGAGAGAAATGTAGCTTTCAAGTATAGAATACCTGAGGGAAAATATAATCCAACAAATGATCAGTAACCACTGAATTCTCATTCTGAAAACCTATTTTTCTAATGTGTGATAGATGTCCCATTTTTTTCCACATGAAGATTGCTTGGTGCTGATGGCAAAAAATTAATTCATTTCAATAGCTCTAAGCAAATTACTTTTAAAACCAAGTGAAAATGAAGCCTAGGACTTCTCAGATGTAAAACAAATTTAATGGTATACCAAAGTCATTATTTCAACCTAGCAAGACCTTCCTCAGGGCTATTCTTAAGAGAAGTTGGTAATACTTCATGTGATTTAAGGGGATTCAAATGGAACCAAGCATGCCTTAGAAATTTTTAACAAATTACTCTTATCGTTTTCTGCAATTTGTTAGTTGGGAAAGCATGTTAATTAGCTAATATGATGTCTCTTTTAAAGATAGGATATTTACTGAGTGTTCCATTTATAGAAAAGGACATTTGGCAGAAGATCAGTAAAAAGGAGGAAAACTTTCCATAAGGTGCAGCCCAACATGGCTGCAACAGTGGGAACACACATACCAAAGACTGTGAAGAGGACACAGGACTGGACAATGTTTTGCTCAGGGATACATAAGCTCACCAGGAGTTGCAGCTGACTCAATGGCAACTAACAACAACAATAACTTGAATTATTTTAATTAGATTATGGAGCTATTCCCATTTCTCTCATCCTACATCTCTTCAGTGACTGAACTCTGTGACTTCTCTTGATTGATTTTTTTCTTCAATTTTCTTTCTCTCCATTATAAATGTTCAAGCTTAGGCCTTCCTCATATTTTCACCTGGATTACTGCAACAATTTCCTAAAATCTTACTTCACCTCAATCCTAGTGTATCTTAAAAAAGAAAAAAAAAACACAACTCACTGCCGTGAAGTCATTCTGACTCATAGCGACCCCTCCTTGACTTTCTGAGGCGGTATCTCTACAGAAGTAGATTGCCCAATCTTCCTACACAGGAATGGCTGGTGGGTTTGAATCCCCAGACTTCTCGTTAGCAGTCAAATGCTTTAGGCTGGATATAATATTATTATCTATTATAATATTAATCTGGTTATGTGTCCTGTGTTTCTCTGATTAAAATATATTAATGAATGCCTGATACAACAGATAAAGTGCAGATGTCTATTGAGAACTATAAGCACCTTGAGAATCAAGTCATTGACTATCTTTTTCAGCTCATCATTCACCAAATGCTCCAGCTAAAACCCAACTAACTAGAATTTCCAAAACCCAACTAAGCATACCTACAACTAGAATGTCCTATTGTCTCACCTCTTTATATCTGAATATGCTATTTTCTTTACTAACTTTCTCTCCAGTTCTCCACAGATCTTACTTCATCCAGGACACTGATTCTTTTGACTGAGTGGTTAATTCCTACTTAGTTTCAAAATCTGCTATTGCTGCCATCACTTTTTTAAATCCTTCCAATATCTGATGGCATATCAAAGTTATGTGAAACTACCTTCTTCTATTCACCAGCCATTCTGGGGGAGAAAGATGAGGTAGTCTGCTTCCACGAAGATTACAACCCTGAAAACCCAATGGGGAAGTTCTACTCTGTCCTATAGGGTTGCTATGAGTCAGAAATTGACTCAATCGCAGTGGGTTTAGTTTTTGGTCTGGACTCTTGTAGCTTTCTGCCCATAATCCTATTGTAGTAATCATACCCAGTTTTGTGAGTCTCATTCACAACAACGCCCTCAAAGAAGGCAGGGATTGTGTATCACTCTCTCTCTCAGTGACCCACGTTACACTTAAAGCTCAATGATTTTTTTTTCTTTAAATTTTGATTTGGATAAAAGTTTACGGAGTAAATTCATTGTTCATGAAGCAGCTCACATACACTTTGTCTCATGACTTTGATGGCAATTTCCCACAATGCAACACCTCCCCTCCCATTTCCTCCACATAGTTACCTCTTCCCTGTTTCCTTCCTTCCTTCCATGTACTCCTGCCCCCTGAGCTGTCTCCCTGTGCATACACAGCCCTTCTATTCTCCCATGATTGATCTCTCCAAGGTGTGTATCTACCTAATGTAAACGCTCAGCTCTTTTGCCTGTCTTTTGTTTGGCTGGAAGCCACAGGAGTGAGTTCAATTCCAGACCTGAAGGGCTGCTAGGGGTCATGGTCTCAGGGGTTCCACAAGGCTCTATCAGACCAGCAAAACTGGTCCTTTTTTTTTTATGATTTTGAGTTTTGTTCCACACTGTTCTCCCATTCTATCCAGAATATCCTACATAGATCCCCTTGAGGCTCAATACATTTTTAGGTGAATGAATGAGAATGCTGGGAAAAGAAATAATTTTGAACAAGAAAGCAATAAAAACTACTGTTTGCCAAGTAATGTTGTAAACTAAAATGTTTTATCCTCATCACAAGCCATTTTCTTACAGATTAAGGTATTCGTTGATTCACTGATTCATTCATCAAGTAGTTACTGAGAACCTATAATGTGCCAGGCTTTTACTGGGAACTAACTGTTTCCATAAGGGCCTGACATGAAACAGAAGGTAACTCAAAATGAGTAATTTGGAGACAGTTTAATAAACATATAAATGTACAAAGATAAGAATGGAAAACACAAGGGGTAGTGTAAGGCCTATAAATAATCCCTTTGTGAATGGATTCTCCTTCAATTACCTGATTTGAGTGTGCCATCAGTTTGCTATTGAAATGTTGTCTGATGCAAAAAATAGACCCAGAATCCAATCACTGTCCATGTATTACAAGACTGACTTCCCTAATGTAAACCACCATCATCTCTCATTTCAACGGTAGCCATATCTGGAATTTCTGCTTCTTGTCCCCTACATTTAGTTCTCCACACAGCCACAGAGAGGTACCTTTAAAAAAGGACAGATGTTGCCACTGTTCTTGGCCAAAGTTCTCTAATGAATCATCATCACACTTGGAATAAAATTTAAAGCCCTTTCCATGGCTCCAACAACCCTATGAATTATGGCCCGTACCTTTCTCTCTGATCACGCTCTGTCATAGTCTTCTTGCTAGCATTTTGCGAATGTCCATTTGCTTGCCACCTCCAAGGCTTTGCATAGAATGTCTTTCCCAGGTTTTCACACTGCTCATTCCCTTGATTTATTCCAGTCTTGTCTAATGTCACTTCCTCCGAGAAGCCTTCCCTGATCACTCTATCTAGAATAGCTGGCCTCTCCATCATTCCCTTTTTCTTTGCTCTGTTTTATTAAATTTTTTTTCTTACTTATTATCATCTGTAGCACTTACAACTACCTTTATTTTATGTATTCGTTTTTTGTTCCTTGTTCATGTCTCTCACCTGAATACCAGCTCCAAGAAAGTAGGGTCTTTATCTGACCTATTCACTGTTATAACCCAAGAGAACAATGATTTTGGCACAGAGTAGGCACTCTATTTTAAACATTGTTATAGAAAGACACTTGTGAGTATTAGTAAGAACAGATACAAGATGCCAAGTACAGTGCTTTGTATATAATAGATGTTTAATAAATGATAACTATGAGTGTTATTAAGGAGCTCCGGTGGTGCAGTAGCTAAGGCATTTGATTGCTAATCAGAAGGCTGGTGGTTCAAACTAACCAGCCGCTCTGCAGAAAGAAGACTGGGCAATCAACTTCCATAAAGATTTACCACCTTAGAAATCCAATGGGTGTTGCTATGAGTTGGAATCCCCTTAATGGCAATGGCTTTTTTGGGTCTGAGTGTTACTATGATGTATAAAGTTATTTAAAATAAAGACCAGTTATATCTTAAAATGTTATATTTTAGTTCTTGTTTTGTTGTTGTTGTTGTGTGCCGTCGAGTCAGCCCCGACTCATAGTGACCCCTCCTTGGGTTTCCGAGGCAGTATCACTACGAAAGTAGGATTGCCCAACCTTCTTGAGTTCTACCTTCTTTAGTTCTTCTAGAGTTCTTGTTTAGCTCTAGTGTTATAAGAATAAGAATTAATACAACTCCCGAACAACTATTGCGATGCTCAAATCTAAAATTTAAAATAATTTTGGCCAAATAATCTAAGTGCAGTAGATATTTTATTGTTGTTGTTGTTGTTATGTGCCGTCGAGTCGGCCCCGACTCATAGCGACCCCTCCTTGGGTTTCCGAGGTAATATCACTACGGAAGTAGGATTGCCCAACCTTCCTTCCAAGGAGTGGCTGGTGGGTTTGAACCGCCAGCCTTCTGGTTAGCAGTCAAGTGCTTTAGCCACTATGCTACCAGAGCTCCCTAGATATTTTATAGCCAATAAAAATTTAAAATAATTTTGAAAATAAACAGTATTCTCTTAAATGTTACACACACACACACATAATATGAAATTTTACAATGTTTGGCATTTAGTAGCATCTCAATAAATGGTAGTTGTTATTATTATTTCCTTAGATGGATTTAGGAAACATTAGGACATCATGACAGTAAATACCAATATTGCAGGGCAAGTCTTACAGGTAAATTAAAAAAAAAAAAAAAGTGCTATCATTTATTGAACATTTTCTACTTTTTATCCCCAGTGACAGTGACATTTTAACAATTTTAATGTGCTAGTGGTACTAGTTCTTTTCTTAAGGCACAACAAATGGTAATTTGTCATTTCCATTTAGTTCTCCTGGATTTTAAAAGAGTTTTAAGTTTTAAGCAACACAGCTGAATTTTTTAAGAGATTATACTTGCCACTTTTTAGGAGATCTAGTCTGTTCATAATAAATATGGTATTTATAGATGCAAAACGTATGTGTTGTGGCTAAAGACTAGAGTTGGGCTAAAACCTACTAGTAATGAATGTAAAGAAAAAAAAGGACTATTAAGAAATTGAATAAATTTATATTGTAAAAATAATTGGAAAACAATATTCATGAGCTTCTTGTTTTACGACTTTGTGTGTATATAATCTTTTCTGCCCATAATAAAAAGAAAATTAATATTCTCTTAAAAGAAATTTTTCTCTCAGATGCTCAAATTAAATATGAATATTCATTCATTCATTTGTTCATTTGTAGGCACAGTTGCATCAAGAGACAAACATAACCCCTTTTCAGCATTTTATTCTCTAAAATTCAGAAAATGTATAAAATGTATTTTTTTCTCTCTTTCCAGGAAATTTAAACAAGACAGTCAATTAAAAAAAAAATTAATAAAAGTCAAGTTGCAGCATATGTCCCTGAAATAGAGAAGTAAGCATATAAATCAAATATATTTAAGTCAGTTAAATTCAATATTATTGAAAGGATAGTACAAATAAAACTGTTATGCCGGTCTATTAAGGAAATCTTTCTAAGTGCAGTAGATATTTTATAGCCAATAAAAATCCATTTTACCCAATAGAGAAGGGAATCATTCCATTACAGTGTAAACTTTTAAAACCTCATGTCTATATTTTTCTCAATGATCATTTAATTTTTTGCTAATATTGTTGAAAACTTATGTCTAGTATATTGTAAATTCTACCACCTTCCTTTAGAAAATCTCTAGAATGTCTTTCAAAGATTGATAAATTATTCATTTCCTGAAGTTGTGTATCAGAGCTTAGTAGTCCATAAATAGTATAATAAATTATGCAGAGTGTATGTTACAGACATGGAGTTTGTAAGGAGACCCTGCATGTATTATATCCCTCTTACAGAAAACATGGTTTTGATTATTGATGTGTTTTGATGTCCTTCTAGGTGATTATGACATTTTACATAATCTAACAATTCAATTTGCATCTGAATAGGTAGGTTTCAGCTTGAATAAAATTTAAGTATATTTGAAAAAATAAATATCTTCAGCAATGTTTAATCTCCATTTGGAAAGATCAGTAAATAGAAATTCCCCCCCCCCATCCTTTTCTAATCAAGTCCAGGACTTAACCACATATTTATTCATTTGTTGGCAGAAATTTTCCCTTAGCTCCTCATTTTTCTCATGTAAATAGGAATCTTGTTTCTTATTCTCCTATGAAATATGAATTATGAGAATATTTCTGTTGACTTGATTTCACTACAACCATATTACACTGGAGTGAGTTATTTAATGTGGCCCTCTCAGCCAGTCTTTGTAACTCACACCAAAGTATTGGATAGGACTATGTAAAAGTGAGGTGCTTGTGGCCCACCAAAGGGATTAGATGACTTGCTAGTAATGTAAATAAGGTGCGTTTTACCCTCATGGAGTCGAAACCAGAGATCTTACTTCATCCAGGACACTGATTCTTTTGACTGAGTGGTTAATTCCTATGCAAATAAGATGAATGGAACCCTAACAAAGGGATTTGCTAACCCATTAGGCTTAAGGTGAGCAATTCCAGAGATGGAAAGAGGAGATTTGATTACCACCCAGAAGCAACTGGAGTGGAGAGTATCCTTTGGACATGAGGTCTCTGTGCTGGGAATCTCCTTGACCCAGGAGACAAAGAGAGATATAACATCAGACAGATGGCAAAAGAGTGCAAGAAGCAGTCACAGATAAGTGCTGGCAGAAAAGCCACAGCAGCAGAGACCAGAGGGAGACAGCACACAAAGTGAGAAAATTTAGCATCTTTGTGCAGGTGGCTTGCTGGCAGAGGGGGGCTGCCTCTTGGTACCTAGTGAAAGTAGGTTTGCTGACCCTGGAAACTAGAGTGGAGCATCTTTAGGATGAGGCTAACTGATGAGATGGGATGAGTGCCTTTGTCTGCAGTGCTACAAGGGCTGCAGGGTCAAGAGGCCATGAGGCCAAGAGACTGAGGGCCAGAGAGAGACTGCTTGCAGAAACAGCTCAGAGGAAGCTGTCTTGATTGAAAAGCTATATCATGAGTCATTTCTGATCCTGAATTGTAACCTGTTACTTCCCTAATAAACCTCATAATTGTGAGTATTGTTTGAGTTCTGTGTGGCCATTGCAACAAATTATCAAACCCAACAGAGAAGTAGAGAGTGCCGTAGGAGGAACAGGTGGTGTCAGAATTGGTAAAAAAAGGTTGGAGAGTAGAAACATATCTGACTTCCTCCTCATAGGAATCAGCTTTGGGTTGTTGATGCAGATAATGATTCTCTCTTCCCCTTGTGAAGCTACAGGAAGTCATATGTCTCTTCTGTCATGCCACTGTTACACATATCAAGATTCTTTTGGTGCATTGTGACAAAACTGGATACTCCAAGGACCACTCCACCCTCCATTTTTGTGCCCCACACCAGTAAGACTTTTCCAGTTAGGCATCCACTGATATTCACCTAAGCTAATTTTCAACACTCAAAAATAGATAAATAACAGCAGCAGAGGTTTCAACTATGCGCTGTAAGGCAAAATACACAATGACATCAGGAAAGTAACCAGTTTTTCACAATATTATGAGAAACATTGGGGAATGATGATGAGAATAATTCTATACTCCTCAGTTTGCCACAAGATTAAAGCATAAACTTGAAACCTGCTGTAACAAAACCCAATTTTCATCTCATATCCATTCATTGATCCTACATTTAAGTCAATATGAGACATATCTTTCAGTCCTACAAAATTCTAGAAGGAAAATCATCCTATCATATGTCAGTATTTACTAAAGCAGAGTATTCAAATAGCCTAAATCTCAATAATTTTAATCCTAAATACATACTCAAAAAGTGCAAATGCATTTACTAAGACACAGAAAAGAATCTTTATCGTGCTATTATTCATATTAGCCAAAAACTAGAAACAACTCAATGTGTATCATCAGTAGAATTAATGAATAAATTGTGGTATGACCATGCAATAGAGTACTAGGCAGCAATGAAAATGAACAAAACCATTTTTATACACAATATAGACTAATGTCACAATGTTAGTAAAAAAAATCCAGCCACAAAAATACATACTACATCATTCATAATTCAAGTATATAAATTTCAAACTTTAATGCACAACGTCAGAAGTCAGACACCAATTTCCCTTGAAGATAAAACAACTGGGAGAGAAGAGGAGATGCTTTCTGGAATCCTTGTCATATTCTGTTTTACATTTGGGAGCAGAACACATGAGCAAACTTTTCACTTTGTAAAATTTCAATAAGCTGTACATTTATGGCTTGTGAATTGTTCTCTATGTATGCCACACTTCAATAACAATATTTTATAATAAAACTTTAAAAAGGTACAAAAACAAGCTGGCAATGTTAACTGAAGAATTAAAGTTATCCTAGTTATCAGCTCATTTGCAGTGCAGGAATGGAAACAGTGAATTAATAGAAAGATGAAGTATATACCTTTTATGTCATCAGTTTGAAACTGCCTTAAAACATTGATTTTATCTGAAGTTCTACATCTTTCATCTGTATCAAACTGGAGTTCTGATTTTGTTTTATCAGTTCCTAGAATGATTTTTCAATGGACCTTGGAGACCAAGATCATTGGGGGAAACTTACTAACTCACCTTTTACATCCTATGGACCACATACGCTCACAGATCAAAAAAAAACAAATATAAATGAGTAAATAAAAGAGACTAGAATCTCCTCTCTTACTTCCTTTTTTAAAGGTCACTTTGTTGACAAAATGTGTTCAGTGATGAAGATGCAGTGTAGTTGAGGAATTTCCCATTCTTGTGATATTTTGCAGATATCACTGTCAGTGATGTTATAATCTGAGACTTAATCAGAGCTATTCACACCAATCTATAGCTGACAAAATTAAACATTGTCATATGCGGATGACCTAAATACAGAGTCAATGTTCCATCAGTTTTGCTAGATGGGTTTTTTGATCCTCTGGAATGGTTTTGAAGCAGCAATTGAATTATTGCCCCCACAGAAGTCTGATTCTTTAATCTTGGCTGCAGTGTGTATTATCCATTCACACAAGGAATTCAATTTAGGGGTGATCAAGAAAGCAACATCTAGTTTCAAGTAATAATTGCCTCTTTTGATGTTGTGATCTGTTTTACATAAAAATGAATGAATATAAGCATTAATGGAGAAGCACTTGGCATTTTGAAAGCATTTTACAATCAATGACCAATTTGCCTCCAGAAAAATCTATGTAAAGAAAATTAGTCTTCCTCCACCCCTCCCCCTTTTATACATATACATATATATAAAAGACACTGAATATAAATGACTGGGCAAAAATTTGTGTAAGAAGTTAGTTATAGAGCCAAATTGAAGACAAGGAACCACTTTCTCTGAGCTTTTTGAATTGAAAAGTTTTTCATTAGTTTTGTCTTATTTGTCTCCTGATGTTACTTAATAAAAAATAATATAGTTCGATAATGTATGTATGACACTATCTTTATGAAGGAATCCAGGTGGTGCAGTGGTTAAGGGCTTGATTGCTAATTGAACCCATCAGGCATTCCAGGGAAGAAAGATGTGGCAGTCTACTTCTGTAAAGATTTACAGCCTTGGAAACCCTGCAGCATAGTTCTACTCTGTCCTATAGGTTGGCTGAGTCAGAATTGACTGGACAGCAAGGGGATATTTGGTTTGGTGTCTTTATCCATCCCTTGGTTCCCTCCTTTTGAGTCAGAGCCGACTCGATGGTACTTAACAACAACAACAACCCTCCTTGTGATTTTTCAACCTACTAAACTCATCTATTTGTATAAATCCAAAACATATTAATCTGCTCATTGTTGGGGCAAATTTAAACTTTCATATCAAATTTAATACAACATCTTGGTCTATTAGTTTATATACACTGAATCTTACCAGAATAAATACATATACCTTTCTAATCTCTTTCCTGACCCTCAATATCAAGGAAATTGGTATTGATGATGCTTAATGTACTAAATAGGCAAAGCATTAAATATTTAAAATGCTCTACTTTAAATATTGTATTTTATCAAGTGGAAAATCTACACAATAAAAATAGAATAGGCTACATCTTGAAAGTTCATTAAAAACGTCAAGAAATATCAGTGTCTTCTAACACTGATATTTCTATTAATTACATTCAGACCTCAGAACATTGTCATGAGATTTCTGAGTTGGGATTAATATACAGTGAATTTTTATTGTTTTGAAAAGTAGAAAACAATGGTGGACACTCCTGGTTAACTCCAAACTTGAAAGCATACACATAGTGATTGGAAAGAAAAAGTAGCTCTTATAATTTCAATTAGCACTTTCCTTTTAGAGTAGAAACTGCTAATGAGATACTAAGGAAGAAATCTTCATAATACATTCCCCTTTCAAAAGTAAGTTGTAGGACATATATCAGGAATACCTTTCAATATCTAAAGGTTAGAACTTAATTTTAAAAAATGCACAGAAATAACAATAAATGACCCTTATGTTTTATAAGGGAGCTCTGGTAGCATAGTGCCTAAGGTACCTGATGCTAACCAGAAGGCTGGCAGTTCAAACCTACCAGCCACTCTTCGGAAGGAACATTGGGCAATCTACTTCCATAGTGATACCACCTCGGAAACCCAAGGAGGGGTCGCTATGTGTTGGGTCCGAATGGACAGCACATAACAACAACAACAACATTCATTTAAGCATTTTATGATTGGATAAATTTGGGGAAAATATCTGTTACATCTTGATAAGAATGTTCTTCAAAATGCCAATCCCAACAAGTACTTCTTGATAAATTATTTCTGCATTCGACTAAGCTTGGGAGACTATAAATTTGATATAGTTTTAGATATTTTTAAGGTACACTACCATTCTATCATGCTGTAAAGAAATCTGTTTAATTTTATTTAACCAAAGCTCTTTCAAATATATAAAAATATAAAACCTATTTTTTTTTTTTTTTTTTTTTTTGAGAAACACTAGTGGCATGAGAATCAAAAATACACTTGGAAAATCATGGTAAAAATATGGTGAAAAAAACAGTTTTTAAATTATATTTAATAAGATAAATAAGTTTAAGTAAAATTTCTGGAGAAACTTAAAACTCGATGTTATTAATTCATTAATTCTAGTTTATATTTTTTTCAGTCATCTTAAACTCTTGAAAATAATTATGAAAACACTTTGAAATTAGAATCTGTGTCTTAAATTCTAGTGCCTGGCACAATGTTTGACACTGAATAGATGTTCAATAAATGTTTGTCCGTGGATATTTATATAATTACTTATGATAGGCCCTGAATATCTCACTGTAGAATACTCTGTTCCCTACCTTTCTTTCCCTATGCAAATATTATTCAAAACTCCAACATTAAATAAGGTATTTCTTCAGTAAGGACTTTCTCCAAACTTACTTGGAGACAAGGGGCTTACATCACTTCCTATGATTTTACATCACTCTGAGATATCCTCTATCCTTCACATACTATAGAATAGGGTAAAGATTATTATACCACAGGGTGAAATTCATCAAACACCTAAGGTAAATGAGTTGAAAAGATTTTAGTAAATTTAATATTGCCTTAACATGGGAGGTTTATTAGACATTTTCTAGTCCAGGGACTCTCAACCCTTAGTTCTCTAGTGCTGCTATAACAGAAATACGACAAGTGATGGTTTTAACAAACAGAAATTTAATCTCTTACAGTTTAGGAGTCTAGAAGCCTGAGTTCAGAGTGTCAGCTCTAGGGACTGCGTGGAGGCTCCTCAACCTTGGGCCTGGGTTCTGCCTTCCAGACTCTCTGGAGCAAGCTAGAGGCTTCTCCTGACTAACACAGCTACAGGGGCTGATGAACAGAGGATTAGGAGGCAGAATGGCAAATTGTTGGCTCACAGGCTGTGAAGGCAGCAATGCCAAGATCAGCAAGCAACACAACAGGCTACTGGTTCAAGTCCAGGAACTTGAGATGATGATCTGCCAAATGTAGGATCCTTTCCATATATACTGGAAGCAGGCCATATTGTGAAGGCAACTCCCAAACAAGGTAGAACTCAAAAGAAAATGACCAAGGCATATCATTATCAAATTTATCAAAATTCAAGACTAAGAAATTATCCTGAAAACAGCACAGGATAAATGAAAAGTTACCTACAAATGACAACCAATAAGACTAACCACTGATTTCTTGGTAGAAAACACACAGGTGAGATGGCAATGGAATGATATGTACGAAACTCTGAAACAAAAATTTTCCAACCAAGAAATACATACCCAGCAAAAATGTCTTTCAAACATGAGGGTGAAATTAGGAGATTTCCAGATAAACAGAAACTAAGAGATTTGTTAAAACCAGACCAACTTTACAAAAAAATGCTAAAGGGAGTCCTTCAGACAGAGAACCAACAACAGAAACAACCACCAATGATTAACACACATGATGACATAACCCAAAAACCAACACAGTTATAGAAGTATCCAAAGAAAAATAAGCTTATAAGACTGTAAACAGGGAACCAGAGACATCAGTTAGTAAACAAGGACAACAACATACCAAACAGAGGGAATAAACAGTGTAGTTACAGGATGTCTAAATGGTGAGGGGGTCAAGACAATTGTGAGAAGAAAGAGAGTGTTTTAAACTTGGGAGGCAAATTATAAATTACAGGGTAACCTCAAACAAAAATAATAAACCTTTGCATCAAAATAAGAAAGAGGACAAGCACAAATATTTAGCAAATACTAAAACAATAGCAATGAAGAAGATGATTACACAACTTATAAACAAAATGAGCTCAGCACAGAAAATTATATCAAGAAATCTGCCACAACACAAAAGCACACATAACAAAATGACATCAATAAATTCATACTTGCAGATAATTACATTGAATGTCAATGGATTAAATGCATTACTCAAGAGATGAAGAGTTGCAGACTAGATAAGACAACATGACCCATCAATATGCTGCCTATAAGAGACTCACCTTAGACACAAATACAAAAATAGATTAAAAATCAAAAGTTGGAAAAAGATATGCCAAGCAAAGAGCAACCAAAAAAGGGCAGGAGTGACAATATTAACTTCTGATAAAATAGACTTTAAGACAAAAACAGCCATAAAAGATAAGGAAGAATGTCATATAATGATTAAAGAATCAATTGAACAAGAGGATAGAGCCATAATAAATTTCTATGCACCCAATGAAAGAGCCCTAAAATAGATAACTCAGACTTTAACAGAATTGAAAAGACAAATAAATGACTCCACAGTAATAGTTGTTGTTGTTAATGTGCCGTCGAGTCGACCCCGACTCATAGCGACCCCTCCTTGGGTTTCCGAGGCAGTATCACTACGGAAGTAGATTGCCCCACCTTCCTTCCAAGGAGTGGCTGGTTAGCAGTCAAGTGCTTTAGCCACTTTGCTACCAGAGCTCCTGGAGACTTTAATTTACCACTTTCAATAAATGATAGAACAACTGGTTAGCAGTCAAGTGCCTTAGAATCTCTCAATATTGCAACTTGAGGCTTAACCAAAGATTATTAGTGGTTACCAGAGGTAGGAGGAAGAGGAAAAGGGGAGGCTTTTGCTTGAGTTTATGCTAATGGTGGTGGGATATTTTGGAAAAGGATAGCAATAATGGTGGCTGTTGCTGTTGTTGCTATGTGCCGTTGAGTTGGACCCGACTCATAGCAACCCCTCCTTGGGTTTCCTAGGCAGTATCACTACGGAAGTAGATAGCCCCACCTTCCTTCCCAGGAGTGGCTGGTGGGTACAACACAAAAAATGTCATCAATGTCTTTGAGCTGTAAATGGTTAAGTTGCTACGTTGGCAAATGTTTTGTGTATGTTTTCACCACAATAAAAGTTAAAAGAAAGAAAGAAAGAAACATGGATTTAAAAAAATGAAAAAAAAAAAAAAAATCACAGCCCAGCCCTGTTGACACACAACCTTAAGGACCACACTGTTTAATGCTCCTTTTTGTAATAAATGGTTTATAACTCTCTGTTTACTATATTGTTGTTGTTGTAGTTATGTGCCATCAAGTCAGCCCCAACTCATAAAGACCCCTCCTTGGGTTTCTGAGGCAGTATCACTACAGAAGTAGGATTGCCCAACCTTCCTTCTGAGGAGTGCTTGTGGGTTTGAACCACCAGCCTTCTGGTTAGCAGTCAAGTGTCTTAGGCACTATGCTACCAGAACTCCTTCTGTTTACTATACTAAATAAAATTTATATATAACCACAGAGCCGACTCCAAAATATCTATATAATATGATAGATATAACACTAAAGAGAAATAAAGAAATCTATCATAAATTATTATTTCAACATATAACTATTTTGGATGAAAATAATGGAGCATAAAAATGTGCTTGAACTTAGGTGTCAAATCATATGCACAGGCTTACATAGGTGTGTTGTAATGACAACTTAACTACAAAAGCAGCATCACTTTGATAATATGATTTTTATACTTGGAAACTATATAATCTAATGATGTAGGAAACTTTACCATTCATAATAACCCACTGTCATCGAGTCAGTTCCAACTGATAGTGACCCTATAGGGCAGAGTAAAATTGCTCCATAGTGTTTCCAAGGGTATAAATCTTTACAGAAGGAGACTGCCTCATCTCTCTCCCAGAGTGGCTGGTGGGTTCAAACCACTAACCTTCTGGTTAGCAGCCAAATGCCTTAACTGCTGCACCACCAGAACTCCTTACCTTTAATAATATTAGCTGTATTTTCTTCTACTTGGACTTTATTATTTTTCCTTGTGTGCTTTGGTCCTTGAGTATAGGAATCTTAAACATTCTCCTTAGTATCCTTAACATACTGAAGACAGATTCATTTATTTATTGTTGAAAAACTCCTGACAACTGTACCAATAGGCAACATTATGATAACTGGAGAAAATAGTGAAGTTGCCAAGGATTTAATTTTATATGAATCCCATGGAAGCAGCAGTTAAGAACTTAAAGTCAGTATTGCATGGGGCAAATTTGCTGCAAAAAATCTCTTTCACGTGTCAGAAAACAAAGATGTCACTTTGAGACTAGGGTGTGCCTGATCCAGGCTGTGGTATTTTCAGTTACTTCATAGGTATGTGAAAGCTGGACAATGAATCAGGAATATTGAAGAAGAATTTATACCTTTGAATTATAATATTGGTGAAGAATACCAAATATACCATAGATTGCCAGAATGAGGATCTCAGAAAACTTCCTGTACAAAAAGCAATGATACAACTGGAAAAAAGAAAATGTCAAAAGTAACTATCTCTGGATTCTGCAAATGAACCAAAGGCATACAAATTAAAGTGTTTATTCAAGACAAGCTACTGAACTTCAGGTAAAATTAGTGGAAATCGCTAAGCCTAATCCAATCACTTCTTTCAGCTTAGTCAGCACTGGCCTATATTTGGTCAGACCCAAACCAAGTTGTAAAAACTAGTAGCCTTGATGTTGAAGAGAATGGACTTTAGTTGGAGAACATTGCATACATTATCAGAAACAGTAATGAATTTAATGGCAAATGAATGAGTAAAGCCAGTATCTCAGCAAGCCTAAAGTTGCTGTCTGGTTGCTGAAAGTATCAGATGTACAGGTTGACAAGAAATTAAAAAGTTAAATCTGGGGACCAAACAAAACTGATGAACCATGATAACCTCCCACATATTCCTGGTGATACAGAAGTCTGCATACATGCATAAAGATGCATGCACACTCAGAAGAGATGGAGAAGATCTTAGGTATCCATACAAAGTAGGCGGAAAGAAAGAAATATTAAAGATTAAAGTGAAAAACAGTCAAATAGAAAGAAAAAACATAGAAACCAGTAAAACCAAACTTGGGGCTTTTTTGGAAAGAACAAAAGAAGAGAAAAACATTCAGCTAAATTGAATAAGAGAGAGAGAGAAGTTGCAAATGAGTAAAATGAAAATCAGGAATGAAAAAGAAAATAGCAAAACTGAAATTATACAAATTAAAATACTCTGAACAAGGTTATAGCAACAAATTTGTCATGTTAGATGAAATGGACAAATTCCTACAAAGACACAAATTACTGAAAGTGATTCAAGAGGAAATAAGAAATCTGAATATATGTATGAGAAGTAAAGAAATTGAATAAGTAATCAAAATTCACCCACAAAGACCCAAATGGCTTCATTCATAAATTCTGCAAAACTAAAGAAAAAAAATATAAATACTTCATAATTTTTTTCAGAAAAATAGAGTATGAGGAATCATGTTCCAACTATTTCTAATAGATAAGTATTATCCTAATACCAAAGCCAGATGAATATAACAAAGTAAAAGAAAACTACAGAACAATATCGCTCATGAATATAGATATATAAAAATCCATCAAGAAAAAATTAGCAAACTGACACCACAGAAAACGTTATACTCATGGTGAAGTGGGATTTATCTTATGAACGAAAGTTTGGTTTAACATCCCCGAATCGGTCAACGTTCTATATCACATTCACAGAAAACAAAAGAAAAAATCACATGATCATCTCAACAGACACAGAAATATCATTTGACAAATACTAATACCTACTCAAGAAAATATATATATATATATTCTCAAAAATACTAGAGATAGAAAGGAACTTCTTCAATCTCATAAATGAATCCATAAATGCCTGCAGATAATATGGTATTTAATCATGAAAATTTGATGCAAGAATATCAGCTTTCACCACATCTATTCAACCTTATGCTGAAGATTTAGTCAGTGCAATAAAGTGAGAGAGAGAGAAACAGAAAAAGAGAAATAGAGACAGACAGAGACACATGGGAAGAACAAATGAGAGACTGCTTGATTGAAGGTATCCACATTGGAAAGAAAGAATAAAACTCTCTTTATTCACAAATACTCCTAGGAAATCCAAAAACAAACAAAGAGTGAATAAATAAGTTGAGCAAAGGCACAGAATACAAGATGAATATACAAAAATTATATATCTAACAAAGAACAATACAAAAAATAAATTAAAGAAAGCAATTTTATTGACAGTGGCATTATAAAAAATACTCAGGAATAAATTTAACAAAAGATATGCAAGAGTTGTCCACTGAAAACTACAAAATATTATTGGGATAAATTAAAAGCTTGCTGCCACTGAGTTGATTCTGACTCTTAGTCACCTTATGGGACAGGGCAGAAATGTCCCCAGGTTTTCCAAGGTTGAAATCTTTACAGAAGCATACTATCACATCTTTCTCCTGTGCAGCACCTGGTGAGTTCTAACTACCAACTTTTTGATTGGCAATGGAATACTTTAACCACTGCACTTCCAGAGATCCTAGGTCAAGTTAAAGAAGACCAAAAGAAATGGAGAGACATTTCATGTTTATGGTTCAAATACTCAATATTGTTAAGACGGCAAGTTTCCCTAGATTGAACTATAGGCTAAACAGAATCTCTATCAAATTTTCAAAAGGTTTTTTAGCAGAAATTTCAAAGCTGTTTCTAAATTTATATGGAAATGTAATGGCCCAAAATAGCTGAAAAATTTTTGAAAAAGAACAATGTTGGAAGGCATACACTTCTCTATTTCAAAAATTACTGTAAATGTACAGTATTGAAGATGCTATGAGACTGGCATGTGATTAAACACATTGAAAACTGACCAGAATTGAGAATCCAGAATAGATCTTTACACTTAGATCAATTCATTTCCAACAAAGGTGTTAGCAATTCAGTGGGAAAAGGATAGTCTTTTCAATAAACGCTGCTGAGACAACTGAAAATTACATGTGAAAAATACAAATATAGATGATCATTTCAAACCATATAGAAATATTAACTCAAAATGATTCAAAGACTTAAATGCAGGTGTTAAAATGATAAAATTTCTAAAATATAACATAGGAGAAAACCAAATACTTTGGTTTGGGCAACAATTTCTTATATGCATCACCAAAAGCATGATAAGAAAAATAAATAATAAATTAGACATTGTAAAAAGTAATAACTTTTGAACATCAAAAGACATCATTAAGAAATGAAAAGACAACCCTCAGACTGGGAGAAAATATTTTCAAATCATATAGACAATAAAAGTCTTTTATCTGTAATATACAAAGAGGTCTTGAAACACTAAAACAAGAAATCCAATATAAAAAAGGGCTGAAGATATGAACAAATATTTACTGGAAAATATGTACATGAAAAAATGTTTAGTATCAATAGTATTTAGGGAAATACAAATGAAAACCACAATAAAACACTGCTTCACGCTCACTATTGTTGTTATTGTTGCTTGATGATGTCGAGTCAGTTCTGACTGATAGCGACCCCATGTACAACAGAACGAAACACTGCCCAGTCCAGTGCCAGCCTCACAATACTTCCTATGCCTGAGCCCATTGCAGCCACTGTGTCAATCCATCTCATTGAGAGTCTACCCCTTTTTTCCTGACCATCCACTTTACTAAGCATGATATCCTTCTCCAAGGAATAGTCCCTTCTGACAACAAGATCAATGTAGGTGAGACAAAGTCCACCCACTCTTGTTTCCAAGGAGGATGCTGGCTACACCTCTTCCAGGACAGATTTGTTACTTCTGGCAGTCCATGATACTTTCAGTATTCTTTGTCAACACCACAACTCAAAATCATCAACTCTTCCTAGGTCTTCTTTTTTCATTGCCCAGCTTCCACCTGCATATGAGACAATTGAAAACACCATGACTTGGGTTAGGCACACCCTCATCTTCAAAGAGACATCTTTGCCCTTCAGTACTTTAAAGACATCTTCGGCAGCAGATTTGCCCAGTGCAATATGTCATCTGACTTCTTGACTGCTGCTTTCATGGATGTTGATTGTGGAAACAAGTAATATGAAATCTTTGACAACTTCAATCTTTTCTCCATTTATCACAATGCTGCTTATTGGTCAAGTTGTGAGGAATTTTTTGTTTTGTTTTGGTTATATTGAGGTGTAATCCATATTGCAAACTGTCGTCTTTAATCTTTATCAGTAAGTGCTTAAAGTCATCCTCACTTTCAGCAAACAAAGTTGCATCATCTCCATATTGCAGGTTGTTAATAAATCTTCCTCCAATCCTGATGCCCCATTCTTCTTCATATAGTCCAGCTTCTTGGATTGTTTGTTGAGCATACAGATTGAGAAAGTATGGTGAAATGATACAACCCTGACATACTCCCTTCCTGATTTGAAACCATGCAGTATCCCCTTTGTTCCATTCGAACTACACCCTCCTGGTCTATGTACAGGTTCCTAATGAGCACAATCAAGTGTTCTGGAATTCCCATTCTTCTCAATGTTATCCATAATTTGTTGTAATGCAAACACTCAAATACTTTTGCATAGTCAGTAAAATACAAGTAAACATCTTTCTGGGAGCTCTGGTAGCATAGTGTCTAAGACACTTGACTGCTAACCAGAAGGCTGGCTGTTTAAACCCACAAGCCACTCCTCGGAAGGAAGATGGGGCAATCTACTTCCATAGTGATACTGCCTCAGAAACCCAAGGAGGGGTCGCTATGAGTTGGATCCGACTGGATGGCAAATAACAACAACAACAAACATCTTTCTGGTATTTTTTACTTTCAGCGAATATACATCTGACATCAACAATGATATCCCTCATTCCACATCCTCTTCTGAATCCAGCTTGCATTTCTGGACTTTCTCTGTCAATATACTGCTGCAACCATTTTTGAATTATCTTCAGCAAGATTTTACTTGCACGTGGTATTAATGATATTGTTCAATAATTTACACATTCTATTGGATCATTTTTCTTTGGAATGGGTACAAATAGGGATCTTTTCCAGTCAGTTGCCCAGGTAGGTGTCTTCCAAATTTCTTGGTATAGACCAGTAAGTGCCTCCAGCATGGCATCTGTTTGTTTAAACACCTCAGTGGGTATTCTGTCAATTCCTGGAGCCTTGTTTTTCATCATTTCTTTCAGTACATCTTCAATTTCTCCCTTCAATACCATTGATTCTTCATCATATGCCACCTCCAGAAATGGATGAATATCGACCAATTCTTTTTGGTACAGTTACTCTGTATATTCCTTCCATTTTCTTTTGATGTTTCCTGCATCTGTCAATATTTTGCCCATGGAATCTTTCAATATTGTAACTCAAGGTTTGAATTTTTTCTTTAGTTCTTTCAGGTTGAGAGACGCTGAGCATCTAACTCTAGGTCTTTTTCATTATAATAATTGACTTTGTCTTCTGGAACTGGTCTTTTAAATCTTCTGTTCAGCTATTTTATCTTGTTATTTCTTCCATTTACTTTAGCTGCTCTATTCAAGAGCAAGTTTCAGTGTCTCTTCTGACATCCAATCTGGTCTTTTCTTCCTTTCCTGTCTTTTTAATGACTTTTTGCTTCTTCATGAATGATGTTCTTGATGTCACCCCATAATTTCTCTAGTTTTTGGTCAATGGAGTTCCATGTATCAAATCTATTCTTTAGATATCTCTAAATTCAGGTGGGATATTACCAAGGTCATATTTTGGCTCTCATGGACTTGTTTTAATTGTCTTCAGGTTCAAGCTGAACTTGCATATGAGTAATTGATAGTCTGTTCCACCGTTAGCTCCTGGCCTTGTTTTGGCTGAAGACAGTGATTTACTCCATCACTTCTTTTCACAGATGTAGTTGATCTGATTCCTGTGTATTCCATCTAGCAAAGTCCACATGTATAGTTGGGTTTATGTTGTTGAAAAAAGTTATTTGCAATGAATAAGTCATTGGTCTTGCAAAATTCTATCATTCAATCTCCAGTGTCATTTCTGTCACCAAGGCCATATTTTCCAACTATAAGTGATTCTTTTTTGTTTCCAACTTTTGCATTCCAAGCACTAGTAATAATCAATGGATCTTTATTGCATGTTTGGTCAATTTCAGACTGCAGAAGTTGGTAAAAATCTTCAATTTCCTCATCTTTGGCTTTGGGTGGTTGGTGCATAAATTTGAATAATGGTAGTAGTAACTGGTTTTCTCTGTGGGAGAATGGATATTATCCTATCACTGACAATACTGTACTTCAGGATAGATCTTGAAACATTCTTTGTGATGATTAGTGCCAGGCCATTCCTCTTTGTCATTCCTGGCATAATAGATCATATCATTTTCCAGTTCAAAATGGCCAAAACTAGTCCATTTCAGCTCACTAATGCGTAGGAGGTTTGGGACCTCTGGTAGCATAATGCCTAAGGCACTTGACTGCTAACCAGAAGGCTGGTGGTTCAAACCCACCAGCCACTCCTCAGAAGGAAGGTTGGGCATTCCTACTTCCATAGTGATACTGCCTCGGAAGCCCAAGGAGGGGTCGCTATGAGTCGGGGCTGACTCGATGGCAAATAACAACAACAACAACAACAACAATGCGTAGGATATCAATCTTTTTGTGTTCCATTCCGTTTTTGACAACTTCCAGTTTTCCTAGGTTCATACTTCATACATGCCATGTTTTAATAATTAATGGATGTTTGCAGCTGTTTCTTCCTATTTTGAGTTGTGCTATATCAGGAAATGGAAGTCCCAAAAACTTACTCCATCCACATAATTAAGGTCAATTCTACTTTGAGGAGGCAGCTCTCCCTCAGTCGTATTTTGAGTGCCTTCTCATCTGAAGGGTTCTTCTTCTGGCACTATATTAGACAATGTTTCAGGGCTGTTCATGAAGTTTTCCAGTAATATATCAGACAGTGTTTCACTGCCATTCATAAGGTTTTCACTGGCCTATTGTTTGAGAAGTAGATGGCCCCTTCCTTCTTCCAAGTCTGTTTTAGTCTAGAAGCACAGCTGAAATCTATCTACCATAGGTTACCCTGCTAGTATTTGGAATACCAGTTGCATAGTCTCTATCCTCACATCAACACCTACTAGAATGAATATAATAAAAACGACACAAAATAACAACTAAACCAATGATACAGAGAAACTACAATACTTATCCTTGGCTTGTGGGATGTCAAATGGTACTTTTGACAAGTTTGGAAGTATCCTAATATTTTAAGTTTACAGTTACATTTGACCCATGTGGAATAAGAAGTCATTGCTTAATAGATACAGAGTTTCAGTTTGGAGTGATAAAACAGTTTTGGAAATAGATATGAGGATGGGTGCATAACACTGTGACTGAAATTAGTGCTACTGAATTATATACTTAAAAAGGATTAAAATGAAAAATACTGTGTTTTATATTTTAACACAATAAAAAGGAATTTTTACAAGGCATGCTAAGGGAGAAAAAAAGACATATGAAAAAGACTATACTTATATGCAATGTCTAGAAAAAAATTATCTATAAAGATAAAAAGCAAATTATTGATTACATTTGACTGAGGATTTTACTGCTAATGTCATGAGGAATCTTTTTGAGGTGATAGAAATAAATGTTCTAAAACTGGATTGTAGTGATGGTTGCACCACTCTCAACATTTACTAAAATGTATTGCATTATACACTTAAATGGCTGAATATGGCATGTAAATTATACCTTAATAAGGACAGTCACAATGCTTCTTAGAAGTGAGATTGGACAGACATCATCTTACCTACTTTGGTCATGTTGTCAAAAAGGACCATTCTCTGGAAAAGCTATCATGCTTGACAAAGTAGAGTGTCAGAGAAAAAGAAGAAGATCCTCAACAAGATGGTTTGACACGGCAGTTGCAACGATAGGCTCAAGAACAGCAAGGATTGTGAGGATGGCACAATCCTTAGTTCTGTTGTACATAAGGTTGCTATGAGTCAGAATCAACTCAGTGGCCCCTAACAACAAGAACAACAAAGTTGTTTTTTTCAAATGAACTCATAGTTTTAGAAGTGGTTATTTTTGCGGATCTCTCATATGGTTGTTTGTTATCTCATGGGCCTGCAATAATCTGAAGGCTCAATTGGTCTGGATGATCAACACAGAATAATCCCCTGAATGGCAGGTGATGCTGGTTGTTGACTGGGCACTCATCTGGAGCTCTCAGCTTGAATAGTTATGTGTGGCCTGTCCATGTGGCTTGGGGTTCTCAAAGCATGGCCACCAGTTTCTGAAAAGAAATATCCCCCAGGCTTCTATCCTAGACTCTAATGTCGTGCAGCATCACTTCCATCTCACTGTAATGGTTACCAGAGCATCCCAATAGGTAGTACAGATTCAAGGGGAAGGAAATTATTCCTACCTCCCGACAGCAAAAGTATTGAAGAATTTATGATTATCTTTAATCTGCCATCCAGGCGGTCACTGATGAATAATAAGGATGTATTTATATCTCATAATTCCATTTACTATGAAAGAATTAACATAACAATAAACTCTTCCACATTGTTTTCCTTACTGCTTTAGAGGAGTTTTCACACCTCATAACCTCATACTCAAAGTTCCTTGTAGTAGTTAGTCACTATTCAAAGAACGGTTAACCCTCAGTTTAAAAAAAGACCAAAAAAAAAAAAAAAAAAAACCACATCTGTAGCACAAGAAGAAGAACAATTTACTCCAATCTGCTTTGCAGTATATCTTTTAGACCTTCAAAGGATTCTCAGAAGATCTGGCCAAAGCAGTCAATTTTGGTTAATACCTATTTGTATATCCATCATTTCTTCCCTTCAAATAGCATCACTTGTGATTCTTTAAGTGCTTTTATTAAGCTTCCTTAATAAAGATGGCCTGTCCTGGAGAAATGTTAAGGAAACATATACATGACAAGGAGAAATTAAAGGGGGGAAAAAAGCTACATTTCCTTCTCACAATTGGTGTTGGACAAGATGTCATGAAATATGTGAGTTTCTTAAGAATAAAGCTCATAAGTTTAAGTAATTCTTTATGGAAACGTTTCATAACAGAAATTTTTCATTTGGGGACTAAAGGTGTGGTACTATCAAGGTATAAGGGTGTGATCCAGCATTGTAGGAATTATGCTTGGTCTCAAAAGTACTGAACTTCAAAGTTATAGGGCTGCCACAGATTCATACCCTCATCTTCACTTGGTCATAAAACATTTCCTTGGATAACAGAAAGAGCTACCATAATGATTATGTACTTCTCAAGTACTGTTTTCTACATGAGCTAATGGTTTACAATCTTTGCCTAAGTTTGAAATTATTCTCACCTTCAGCTAGTTCTCCAGAACCCTATTCTCCTGATGAAATTCAGTCACATTACTAGGTAGTGTCTTCCTACAACTTATTGTCAAAAGAGTATCCCATGGAAGGAGAAAAAGAAAAGGAGTAATTGTGTGACTAAGGTGATATTTCCAGAAAATAAAACTCAGAATATAACAATTTGTGGAAAAAAAAGGGGGGGCGGGGAAGTAAATAATGATAATTTGATACTTTCTACAGAGCAGGCATTTTGCTATTTGCTACCTGCATTATTCTGATAAATTCTCACCCCAGCTCTTGTTAATCCCACTCTATGGAAGAAAATAAGAGATCAAGTTGTGAAATGTCACATAACATATATAAACATATATAAATGTCACCTAACATATATAGAGAAGAGCTGAGAAATGGCTCTGGTATATCAAAGTTCAGAATTTAGCTCTCAAATAGAATGTTTCTACTCAGACCAATTGAGAATTCCCAAACCTCCTTGCATTATTTTCTAGACAAGCCTCATCTAATCCTCCATTGTTTTACCTTGTCTTTGAAAGACTTATTAATAGGGGTATGTGACTTAAAAATATATATATATATAAATAGACTCCAGAGTTGGATGGAAGTACAAGAGGATCTTTCTTGGGTTATATAAACCAGTAGTAATGCTCTTAAAAATTCAAGCTTTAGAAATGTTTACTAAAGACCATCAATAGTATAATTATTTTTAATATTACTGTGATCAGAGTGATCATCATCTCTGATTTCTTTTATGCTGGAATCCATTTTATAAAGCCTTCTATAATAACAACCTCTTTTGCATTTTCAACTGTATAAATTATTAACTAAAGAGCATACTTCTAACATTAAAAAACCATATAATCTATGTACTGCTCAGGCTAGCTTTAAGCTCAATATAGTTGTCAAAAAGTTTGTCTCCTCATGAACTTATGTAGCAAAATCAAAAACCAAACTCACTGCCATCAAGTCAATTCCAACTCAGTCTGAGGTTGTAAATCTTTAAGGAAGCAGACTGCCTCATCTTTCTTATGCAGAGCAGCAATTAGTTCAAACCACCAACTTTTTGGTTAGCAGCCAAATGCCTTAACCACTACATCACCAGAGCTCCTTGTATGTACCAATATAGTATTTATTAAATGACAACAAACAATTATAATCTGACACTTGAGCAGCATGAGGCTAAGTGCTTAATCTCTGGAAGAGATATTGACAAGGAATGCATTGTAACTAAGAGAGGTTTATTTTGTCAAGATACATAGACTCCAAGTAAGATTTCATATGGTTGTTAGGTGCAGTCGGGTTAACACCAACTCATAGCTTCCCTATGTACAGCAGAATGAAACACTGCCCAGTCCTGTCCTATCCTCACAATCCTTGCTATGCTTGAGCCCATCATTGTAGCTCCTGTCTCAATCCATGTGATTAAGGGTCTTCCACTTTTTTGCTGATTTTCTGCTTTACCAAATATAATATCCTTCTCCAGGGACTGGTCCCTTCTGACAACATGACTGCTTGAACAATTTCTTTTAGAAGGATAAGCACAAGGCCTGTCCCCATGAGGTGAAGGTTAAAGATGTCCCAAATGTCCAAACTACCCTGCCACTCCATCATTTCAGACATTAACTCCTTCTCCTCCTCTCAGTAATCTCCCCCATTTTAGGGTTCTGTATTTCACTGCAATGCCTGACAGAACTCACAGACACCCAAGGGATCACCTCACGTAGTGGTGGTGGAGGCTGGGAGTCTGGCAGGTTGGCTAGTCCCAGGTCAGTAGGTAGGTCTGGAGGATCCTCCTAATTGTCAAGGATTGACTTGACTCTCAATCAGCAGATCAGATGATGGCTGCTGTTCCAAATCCAGGGATGAGACAATGATAATCCAAAATGCAGAACCAGAGCAAGAGGAGAGTGAACATTCCCAGAAGATTCATATGTATACCCTCAAGGAAGCTAAGGGTGGTGACCTCCTGCAAGATGGCACTCAAAATATATCACATCTGTGCTGCTCCAACAGAAATAACCCAAGTGGATGGTTTTAACAATCAGCAGCTACTCAGTTGCTCATGGCAAATTCCACCACAGAGTCTTTTTCCAGTTATTATAGGAAATAACTACTACCAGCTGCCCAGCCACGTTAACTACCACACCACCTTAAACAGGCATGGACGATAGGTTTTACAATACATCACAAAATGGTGGACAATGGCTTGAAGGGCCATATCAAGCAATTCACTGCAATGATCAAAGTAGGTGAGATGAAGTCTGGGCATTTTTGCTTTTAAGGAACTTTCTAACTATACTTCTTCCAGAACAGATTTATTTGTATTTCAGGCATTCCATGGTATTTTCAATATTCTTTGGCAACAGCACAATTCAAAGGCATCAGCTCTTC
Source organism: Orycteropus afer afer (assembly GCF_000298275.1). NCBI lineage: Eukaryota > Metazoa > Chordata > Mammalia > Tubulidentata > Orycteropodidae > Orycteropus > Orycteropus afer. The sequence goes on from NW_006921615.1 coordinate 13,734,344, forward strand.
TTAGGTCTTCCTTATTTATTTTCCAACTTTCACATGAATATGAGGCAATTGAAAATACCATGGCTTGAATTAGGCACATCTTAGTCTTCAAAGAGACATCATTGCTTTCCAGCACTTTAAAAAGATCTTTTGCAGCAGATTTGCCCAGTGCAATACGACACCTGATTTCTTGACTTCCACTTCTATGGCTGTTGATTGTGGATCCTAGTAAAATGAAATATTTGTCATTTTCAATCTTTCCTCCATTTATTGTGATGTTGCTTATCACTCCAGTTATGAAGATTTTTATCTTCTTTATGTTGAGGTATAATCCATACCAAAAACTGTAGTCGTTGATCTTCATCAGTAAGTACTGCAAGTCACCTTCATTTTCAGCAAGCAAGCAATATTGTGTTATCTGCATATTGCAGATTAGTAATGGTTATTCCTCCAAACCTGATGAGGTGTTCTTCACATAGTCCAACTTCTTGGATTATTTGCTCAGCATAGAGATTGAATAAGTATGGTGAAAGGATACAGCTTTGACACATACCCTTCCTGGTTTTAAACCATTTAGTATAAACTTGTTCTGTTCGAAAAACAGCCTATTGGTCTATGCACAAGTTCCTGATGAGCACAATCATGTGTTCTGGAATTCCTATTCTTTGCAATGATATCCATAATTTATTACAATCCACATAGTCTAATGTCTTTGCAAAGTAAATAAAATACAAGTAAATATCTTTCTGGTATTGTTTGCTTTCATAGTGACCCTATAGGACTGAGTAGAACTGTCCCGTAGGGTTTGCAAGGCTGTAATCTTTCAAAATCAGATTGCCACACCTTTCCCCCATGGAGCAGCTGGTGAGTTTGAACTGCCAACATTTTAGTTAGCCATAGAGCACTTAATAACTGCACCACCAGAGCCTAAGATTTTATAGACTAGGCTTTTTCCTGGAATGATGAGGAACAAACAGCTCCTTCTTTTTCATCTGGCACTTTATGTGCCAAAATGCTGCCCACATCTACTTGCAGCATTCTTTACAGATACCATCATCCCAGTAAAGTAAGCTGTACTTTTACTCATTTTCAAGTTTATGTGCTGTTGAAGATTTACTGCAAATGTGATTTATGAACTTCCTTTGCTGGATTCTGGTATTAGTACAAGACTTGACCCTATTCATTTCTTTCTATTGAAAGTTTTCCTAAACAGCAAAAATAAGCAATGTGTGGATAAAAATTAATGTGATATTTTCTTTGAATTAGAAGGTATAGGGTGTAGAGAAGACAGGATTGTCAAATGAAAAGATTGCAATCATAAGATAAAACTCAATTTTACCCTGAACCACAACATTAGCTAATTATGTTACCTTTGTTAATTCATTTACCTTTTGGGATACTCAGTTTCCTAATGGCAATACTAGAAAAATACTTTCTTCCCTACCTACTTGATATATAGTAAATAATACACATGAAAGTGCTTTGGAAGGAATAAAATATACCACAATATAATAAGCTTTGTAGTATTTTAGTAAATTCATCAAAGACTATAGATGGAGTTGTCAAACAAATTTCCTCTTCTTTTCTCCTACTTTTCCATCCACCTGCATACAGGAAGACAAGGACAGCATGGAAAGGAAGACATGCCCCTGTGCTTCCCTTTCTGAGTTATATCCCATATCCTATAAACACTTCTTCCCAACTCCTCTCTTATCTGTAGCCTCATAATGCCTTAGCCCTCAATTCCACCGCTATTCTAGTTTAAAGATCAGTGACACTGAAATAAAATATCTGTATAATTTTAAGAAAGTAATTTGAATTCTCTGAAGCAGGGGTTTTCAAAGAACTAATCATTATTCTGAAGTTGTTTTATATCCTTCTGTGAAAGTTAATTTTGCATGCCACCTTGGCTAAGGCTATGGTTCCAGTGGTTTGGCCAAACACTGGACTAGTTACTATTCCATAACGTAATCTAATGAAGTATAATCAATCAATCTGTTGAAAGAGGGATTTCCTAAGGGGATGCTCTGCCTCCAGGCTATGAATAGATATTTTAGCAGACTTTTTATCCACACATACTTCTCTGCTCTCCACTCTTCACATTGCCCGAACTAAAGGGGTATCAGCCTGAAGAACCCTCCAGCTAACCAGCTAAACTACTGGTCTTGAACTTGTCCTTCCCCACAGTTCCACGAGCCAGAAGGATTCTCCAGCTTGTCACTAGATCAGCAGCACTTAGATTTGCCAGTCCCCACAATTAAGTGCTCAATCCCTTAAGTAAATCTCTAGATAGATAGATAGATAGATAGAGATATATTAACATATATTATCACTGATTCTATTTCTCTAGAGAATCATATTATATTCATATTTTTACATATAGGGATTCCCTGCTTTTTGAAAGTTTGCTTTATGCTACTTTCTTTTTAAGAAATCCTTATATTAGTACTTGTTTTTGCTAGCCAAAAGAAATTGAAGAGAATTTTCATTTTTGCAAAAAGTGAAGTTAGTGTTGTTCAGCATTTGTTTTACAGTTAGCTGTTAAAGAAGAAAGGAGCTCTGCTGGCGTAGTGCCTAAGGCATTTGACTGCTAAGCAGAAGACTGGTGGTTCCAACCCATCAGCCACTCCGTGGAAAAGATTAGTGGCCTCAGAAACCCAATGGGGGTCGCTATGAGTTAGAATTGACTCAATGGCAGGGAGTTTAGTTTTTGTTTTTAGTTAAAGCAGCAGCAGCACAAGCACCACGAGCAGCGAGAGTCGTGTTGCCAAGCTCCTTCCCCAGGAACTACACTGTACATACATATTTCTTCTTCTTATAGGCTGTGTATTGATCGTATCATTCTTGCTTTTAGTGTACTTTAGTGCTATTCTCAGTTTTATGTGTTATTTGGCATGATTTGGTAGGTTATTTGAGTCTGAGAATGCCTCAACATTTTTCTCATAAAAATTAAGGGTGATTGTGTCTTTGCTTTTTGACATTTCAGTTTATGAAATGTTTCATAGGAATGCTCTACTTTTGGATAGGAAGGGAAATCTGTTTTATATTTATCTATAAGCAATATACAGGACTATTTTGTGTTAAAAATTATTTAATTTACATCATGTTCTCCATTTCATCCTGGATTTCTTTTACTTGAATTTTGTTTCCTCGAGTTTATCTACATTGATATATGGACACAACCATCTTAACTACTGTAAAATGTACAATTGTATGAATATATCACAATTTACTTACCCATTTCCTTTTTGGTTGGCACTATAGTATCATAAAAATTTCTGCAATGAATATCATTGCATATGTCTCCTTTTGCACCCGAGACATTCTCTGCAAAATATCAGGATCAAAGATAATTTCCATGGTCAACTATACTAAATACTGGAAAATTGCTTTAAAATGTGCCTATACCAACTTCTACTCCCACTAGAAGTGTGGGAGTGTTTCTGCTTCCCTATGTCCATTCAAAACTTGTTATCTCCATAGCTCACATTTTATTTTTTTTAATTGTGAAATATAAACAAAAGGGTGCATAAAACATCTTTATATATATATATATATGTATATATATATATATACATATATATATAGTATTGGTCAAGTGCAAGAATTTTTCTGCCTAAGAATAGAATTTTTAGGTCATAGGGTATACATTTTTTCAATATTTTTAGTTAGTGTCAAATCTTTGGCCACAGTTTTGAGGACATTTTACTTTAATCAACTTACTGATGTAGTTGAAAACAATACCAATTTATTGGTATGAAATACTTTGACCAAATATGTTTGAGAATTTCCACCGTTCTGTATCTCTGCCAACATCTGTTTTTGTCCAACAAAAAAAAACAAAGCAAAACTTTTGACACATTTTTATTTCTTAAAGAAAATAAATATCTTTTCACATGTGAATTGGCTATTTAGTTACCTTATTCTTTAATACACTAATTAATATCTTTTTCTCACTTTTTTCTTCTTTTATGTGCTTTTGTCATAATGATCTAGAGGAGTGATTTATATTGTTTTAAATAGCCTCCAAAAGTAGATACCACAATTTCCATCTCTTCCTGTTTTCAAACACTGCTCCACACATCAAGAGGAGGAGTCTATTTTTCCCTCTGCTAGAATCTGAGTGGCCTTCTGACTGCTTTGACTAATAGTATGCAGCAGAAATAATATTGCCAGTTTGGAGCCTGGATTTTATGAGGCGTGGCAACTTTCTCTTTCCCTCTTAACTTTATTTCACTTTTATTCTTAACAGATAGTTTAACTAGGTATAAAATTCTAAGTTAAATTTATTTTCCTTCAAGACTTAGCACCATTCCACTAATTTTTGTCTTAATTGTTGCTATTGAGAAGTATAAGGAGCTCTGGTGGCACAGTGCCTAAAGCATTTGACTGCTAACCAGAGGTTGGCAGTTCAAAATCACAAGCTGCTCCACAGAAAGAAGATGGGGCAATTTACTTCCATAAAGATTTACTGCCTTGGAAATTCAGTGGGAGTCACTATGAGTCAGAAGTGACTCAATGACAGTGGACTTGTTTTTTTTTATTATTATTATTATTGTAATTGAGATGCAAGCTATTCCTTTGATTACTACTATTTTGATGCTTACACTTTTACTACCCTCACTCTTGGGTGAAGTTTCACTGTATACTTTTATGATATATTCAATATTCTGCACCAATGCCATAATTCAAAGGCATCAATTCTTTGGTCTTCTATATTAATTTTCCAGCTTTTGGATGTATATTAGGTGATTGAAAATACCATGGCCTTGAGACCCCCAAGACTATAGTTACCCTTCAAATCTGGAAATGAACTCACTCCAATGACAGACATATAGGGTGAACATTTACACTCCTTAGAACAATCAATTATGGGAGAATAGGAGGGCAATATTTGCACAGGAACATAGTACAAGGAGCAGGAATGTGCAGGAAAGAAGGATACAGGAAAGAGGTAACTATAGGGAGGAAGTGGGAAGAAAGCTGTTATGCTGTGGGGAATTATAGTCAACATCATGAAACAAAATGTGTATGAACTGCTGTATGGAAAATGAATTTTTTTCTGTAAACTTTCATGCATTTCATAATAAAAATTTTAAAAAAAGAAAGAAAATATCATGGCTTGGGTCAGGCATATCGTAGTCCCCAAAGTGTCATCTTTGTTTTTAACACTTTAAAAAAGGTATTTTGCAGAGAATTGTCTAATGCAATATGTTATTTCATTTCTTAACTGCTGCTCCCATGGGCACTGGTTGTGGATCCATGTAAAATGAAATCCCTGACAACTTCAATATTCTTTGCTCTCTTTATCATTATGCTGCTTATTGATCCAGTTGTAAGGGTTTTTGCTTTCTTTGTCTTCAGGTGTAATCCATACTGAACAATGTAATCTTTGATATTCATCAGTAAGTGCTTCAAGTCCCCTTCACTTTCAGCAAACAAAGTTGTGTCATCTGCATATGGCAAGTTGTAAAGGAGTCTTGCTCCAATCTTGATGCTATGTTCTTAATGTAGTCTGGCCTCTCAGATTATTTACTCTACATACAGATTGAATAACTATGGTAAAAGATACAATCCTAACACACCCCTTCCCTGATTTGAAACCATGCAGTATCCCCTTGTTCTGTTTAAATGACTGCCTCTTGGCCTATGTACAAGTCCTGCATGAGCACAACTAAGTGTTCTAGAATTTCCATTCTTTCCAATGTTATCCATAAATTATTATGATCCACACAGTTGAATGCTGTTGCATAATGAATAAAGCACAGATAAATATCTTTCTGGTTCTCCTTTCACACATGCTCCATCTGACATCATCAATTATATCCTTAATTACACATCCTTTTCTAAATCAATTCCCTGTTGATGTATTGCTACAACTGTGTTTGAATTATCTTCAGCAAAATTTTACTTTTGTGTGCTAATAATGATATTGTTCAATAACTTCCACATTCCATAGGATAGCATTTCTTTGGAATAGCCATGCATATGGATCTTTTCCAGCTTGTTGTCCAGACAACTATTTTCCAAATTTCTTAGCATAGATGAGTGAAAGCTTCCATTGTTGCCATGTTCTAATCTGTCATATTCTAAGCAATAGAAGTCATCCATCAATTTAAAAAATAATTCATTTATTATATTTTCCATGTACAAAAGTGTTATTTGATACCATTTTCAAATCCATTTAGACAATGTTTAGGTCCCTTATTTATGAATATTTCAAAACTTTTTTATTGCTTTAATAAACAAAATTATTTTATATATTTTTTATTTTATAATTTCATATCTAAAGTATTTGCAGATCTAATACTTAATGTTGCTGTTCCTATTGCCACTCACTCATGTCACCTTGTTCTGTTCTGTATTTAATATTACTTTTTTCAACTGTGAGTTAATATCCTTGGAAATTTATCTGTGGGGATAATGGAAGCCTATTATAAAATGTGTTTCACTGGGGAGTCTTTGTACTTGTTTCTTCTATGGACTTTGGGATGTGTCCAATCTTGAATGACTATAAATTAATTTTTCAGCCTCATATTCTTTGGGTTATGCAAATAGTGTGAATTCCATCCACAGCTAGACACATGGGATAATTTCACAGGAGGATTTTTTTTTCCCCCTACTCCTTGAAGGGCAAAGTTGAGACATGCAATCCTTTTTTTGTTGGGTGTATTTTCTCTTGTTTACCTTCTGAGCTTGTTACTCATTTTGGGTGCTTACTTAATGTAGAGGTCTCTAATCTGCACTTTCACCCTGACTGGGATACAAGCACATCTTTCAAAGCCAAAGTCAAGTCTAACATTGATTTAACTCTGGAAAATTTCACTTTCTCTTCTGATTGCTTAATATTTCTCTCTTTTCCTACCCCCCTCATCCATACTATAAAAAATATATATTATTATATTATTCATGTTAAATTTTTAGACATTCTGTGCTGGAAGATGATTTTCTACCCATCAGTGAGCCGTATTCTGGATAATGACAATCATCATTTCCTTGTAAACATTTCTCCCTAATTAAATTATTTTTCTCTGCCCAAGTTTCTTTGATATTCATTCTATATCCCAATAGCCAGTAAAATGCTTATATAGTAAGACTCAATAGATGTTTGGTGAATTAAATTATTGTGAATGGTAAAAGGAAACATATTGATTTTTCTTCCAAATAGATAATATTTTGTCATCAAAAGAATAGTGTATGAAAAATACCATCCTTGACCAGCTTTAATTTTTCATACACATATTTCTGTAATTGAATTATATATATGTGTGCATGTGTGTGTGTGTATACATGTATATATATATATCTACATATATATGGCAGTGCATTGTATTGTTTTATATATATATATATATATATATGTATGTATGTATTGTTAGATATTTATTCATATATTTATATGTATATATATGTAGTAGGTGCTCTGGTGGTGTAGTGGCTAAGGCAATTGACTCCTAACCAGAAGGCTGGCAGTTCAAACTCACCAGCCACTCCTTAGAAGGAAGATTGGGAAATCTACTTCCATAGTGATACCACCTCAGAAACCCAAGGAGAGGTTGCTATGAGTTGGATCCAACTCAATGGCAGTGAGTTTGTTTTTTTTTAATGTATATATCTATATATGTATATATAGAGATATATAATTCAACTGAAGAAATAGCAAGTAAATCAACTGTTGTTTTACGAGTTATAATTTATCTTCTAACTCGTATATGTGTGTGTGTGTGGTAGCAGCTAGTTGAGTATAACATTAAAATTTAACCTGAAAAAATGATAATCAGATTAGTTTTTTTCAATTTAATGTAATCTTATGAATCTTTTCTTTGTTAATATAATATTGTATGGTGCCATAGGTTTAAACAAAGGCTGCTTCTATGATCTACCTAGATTTTTTTGGAGAGGAGTAGTGGTCCACTCATTTAATGCTATTAATCTCAGACCAAGAAAAAACAAAAAAGTTTACTAATATGAAACAACTCTCAAATATTAATAAACATGTATTTTATGCTCAGTCAAGTCTATACATTGCCAGTTTTATTTTATTGAGAACTTAGTATGGATTGATACTTTCTAATAACTTATCTTACCAATTATATCTCAGAAAAAAAATCTTAAATAAGCAGTGAAAATTTGAAATGTGACCATAAAGCATAATGACATATATGTTTCATTCAGAAATCTAAATGCATTTTTTCCCAGAAGGAAGTGAGAATGCCCATATTAGGAAGTTTGGGTTTTATAAAAAAAAAAAAAAAATTATTGAATCATAACAAAAGTTCCTGAGGGTATTATTCCCAGAAAATTGAGGATCCTAAATAAGGCATTTGGTAATTACTGCCACTGATAGTCTAAGATTGTAAAAATGACCAAGTCTAACATTTACAATTTTTTAACTCAAACTAGGGAATTGTCTTCAAGTGACTAAAATTTAAGAATAAAATCATTCAGTGTATTTATCTAAAAAGGAAAAATTAAGTGGAATTATATTAAAATTGAAACATCTAAGTAAAAATGAGATGAACCAAAGGGACTGTATGTTTTCATTACATTTTCCCACTCTTAATTGTGACAAAGATGCTGCCTTCTAAATACTTTCTAAATAAAATAAAATAACACACATGACTACATGACTCTCTCCTGGTACTATCATTCATTCAGTGAATGAGTTTGATTTCAGTATTAAACACAAAAACCAAGTTTTACAATTTGCATTATTGAAGATACCACTTGATGACAACAGTCTAAACTGAATTACTTCATATTCTAGTTCTTTGTTTCACCAAACTTTAATTTTTTAGACAAATGTGTTTGTCTCTCTTTAATTAAAAAAAAAAAAAAATGAAGCTAGTACATCATCATCTTTCTTTCATAAGGAAAAAAAAAAAATGAAAGCCAGTTTATAAAAACAAGGACATTTTAAGACAGCGGTACTTGACTTTTCCTGAGTAAGTGAGAATTTCCTGTTGAGAGAGTTGGCAAAATGGGTTTGAGACAGCTTCCTTGTAATTAATTTTCTTTGTGTGTGAACTTAATACTGATGAAAAGGTGTTGCTTATTTGACAACCCCAAGGTTTAATGTCTAACCATCCAACGGGAAAGGAAGAACACGACTTCCCAGAATTCCTCATTAATTAGCTTCAATCTTCACTCTATGATACTCATCCACTCATCTAAAACTGTTAATTGTTATCAACTGAATGATTTTCAGGATGCAATCAATACCTAAGAAGAATATAACTCATTTATGTTTCTTGTTGAGCAGCTAGGTGACAAGAAATGTCCATAGTTATAACTCTGGGCCAGGATTGACTTCTAGTAAACAAGAGGTATCATTATGTAGTGCAAAAGGCATTGAACTTGAAATAATGAACTAGATTCCTGTTCTACATGATTGTGGATGAATTAAATAACCTGAGGAGTATGAGTCTTAATTTCTTCAATGGCAAAAATACAAATGAGGTCAATGCTTCTAATGCTAAAAAAAGAAGGTTAAAAAAAAAAAAAAAAGAAAGGTGTTATTTCGAAGGCACTAGACAAACTGGTTTTGTGTGATAGAATGAGACTGAAAGCTATATTTTAGAATATCACAACTATAGTACTAAATAAAAGTCTTTCAGATTTAGTCTTTAACAGTCAAGGGAAAAAGGAACTTTGAAATATCTGAATCTATTTTATTTTTCATTTTCCCCTTCTATTCAATGCTTGACTTTTTATGGTGAAACTTAGTGAGATATTTGAGAATATAAAGGGTTTTGGATGAGTGAACATTGAGTGACTGAAGCTCTCAGGGAGGAATTTAAAAGATCTCAGAGGCATGCAGCCACGTTATATAAACATATTTTGAACTGTACCATCCTATCCATAGCACTGGCGCCACAATTGCATTAAGTGAAATTTTATCCAAAAATTGGGAAGGTGTCCTGTGGTTGTTTGTCTGCTCTTCTGTTCTTTCTCAAAAACCTTAAGTGAAAAACCAAGGTAGTATAGACAAATGTGTCCATTGCTAAGAGGGTCCTAACTAGACCAAGCAAATTTTCTTTCCAGCCAACTTTGTCAAACTGTCACTCTAGCCTCAAACTGACCCCTAGGGGAAAATGTCATGATTACATTAATTTTTCTAAATGTTCATCCTTTTAACGCTAAGAAAACTCATTCCTTTTTCATTTTCTCATTCCTTCTTTTAAGAATGGAAGATAAGTAAAAGGAAAAGAGCATAGTTACATCTCTTTCTAACTTTGAAATCCTAAAGACTTTCTATGAGAGCCCATTATAGTCCTGAAAATGCATTTGCTTATATTTTATGCATGCCTTCTCCTCCACACCAGCTAACTAAAATAAAGTTTGTATTTATTTTTTTCTGGAAATATCCAAAGTGGCCCTGGCTAAGCTTCAAATCTATTTTTCTGTATGCTGTGGCTTTAAATTTTGCTGTCTGCACTTGGCAAAAGGAGATAACTAGAGTAAGCTCAACAATAACTGAACTTGAAAAAAATGCAAGGGCAACTGCTCTGTCTAAAAGTCAAATTATGATTTTCATTCTGATGAATGGTAAAACCCTTTGATGAGCCTAGTAAGGCTCCTTGAACTTATAGTCCTTACATTTAGAAATATTTGCTATGAATTATTTGTTTCACCCAGGTCTTACACAAGGAAAATACATCATTTCTATTTGCATGCACTACCATATAGAATTTAAGACCTCATCCTTTTGTTATAAATATTTCTGAAATATTGCTATTTCAAATAACACAATAGTCCATAGGCAGAGAAGTAGGCACAAATGCTGATACCTATGTTTTAAAGAAGTGATTTTATATGAATATTTACTACTAAAACAATCTGGTTAGAAAAGACCTTGAAAAGTCATCTTCTCCATCTTTCATCTTTACCACACAATTATTTAAACTCGGTAAGATTTGTTTATTTTAATCATCTTTTCTTTGAAGAATTCAAGAGCTTCCCTAAGCAGTAATTCAATTTCTCCCTCCCACTCCCTAAAGAATCAAGTAATCTTCCTTATATCTAACTGGTGTTTTGTCTTCATTTCAGAAACCCAGGATTTAAGTCTGTTTTTAAGCTTTTTAAAATTAGTATTGCAAAATATTTTGTTTGACTTATTAAAAAATTGCATGCACATATCTCAAGTAGAATTGTTTAGAAAAAAAACAAATTATGATGATCAATCACAGTATTTTATTTTTCCTCTTACCACTACCACACATTAGCAGTGTTACTTCAGGCAAATCACCCAACCTCTCTGAGTCTTCATTTCTTCATTAGTGGAATGAGGAATTTCTCTGATTACTTACTTATTATCCACAAGAGAATAAATCTTGCTGGGCTTGTTCACTGCTATATTCCCTATGTCTAGAATAGTACCAGGCAGTCTATTGTTGCTGGGATCATGTAATTTGAGTTTGTATTTTTGTTTTAGATCTGTCAGGGTTTGTTATGGTTATTTTTCTTTGGTATACAGCAAATAAATACAATTAGATTACAATTGATTTTATTTTGGTATGACATATAGCTGATTTTAATACTCTTTGTCTTTAAGCAAGAGTGGTAGGTTTTCAAAAAATATTCTTAAAGAAATTTAGGAATATCCCTTAAATGAAAGTTTACTCTATATTCCATTCTGTATATATTTTATTAATCTATAAAATAGAGCATTATATGCTGGATGCTGACATTTTTTTATTCTATCATTAAAAAAGAAAATAAAATAATGATTCAGTTTCCCCTGAGGAACTATACATACCTAAAAGGTCTAGGTTTTTCATCTTTATTGGTTTAGTATCTAAAATGATAGAAGATAGGTAAACAAATAAAAGCAATGCAAGAGATTACATGATAAGTTGTGGAGGAAGGATCTATTCAATCAATGCCATGGGAGTCACAGGAGTTGAGACAGAAGAGAGATGCCTTATCAGAGAGGTTAGAGATAGGTGGGATTTCAGCAGGCTCTACAAAGACAAAGATGATGGAAGAATATTCCATAGGAAGGGCATGATGTCACTTATAATACTCATTGTAGAGAATTTTAAATATTGGCAAAGAACTAGAAGGGAATATGAAAACATGAAAATAATTGGTAGTGAAATTATAAAGATTTAAATTGCATCTTCAATTTTTCCTTTTTTGCCACATTTACATAATAAGTAAGCAGAAAGACACGATGACATTTTAAAAGATTTTTTTTGAAAGAAATAAATGTATGCACATCATTTACTTATTTTAGTCTTGAAAAAGTTTTAATTAGCCCTATTTAATAAAGAAATTAAAGTTGTGATAGTTAAGGTTGTGTCAACTTGGCTGACCATGATTCCAAGTGGTTTAGTGGTTATGATGTAGTTATCCCCCACAATGAGATCTGATATAATGTAATCACCTCCATGATGAGATGTGCTGTGAGCCAATCTCTTGAAAGGGAGTTTCCTCAGTGGTGTGGCCTGATTCTAATATATATAGGAACATCCTGGGAAAATTCTCTGGTTTCTTCTGGATCTTGATCCTGCATCCAGCTCCTCATCATCTCTGGTTTTGGGACTTGAACCACTGGCTTGCCATGTTGCCTGCTGAATTGGCGATAGTTGCCTTCACAGCCTGTGAGCTAACAATCTGCCATTTTACCTGCTGATCTTGGATTTGTCATCTTCCAAAGCCAGTAGCCTGCTGTGCTGCATGCCAATCTTGATTTCTTCAGTCCATAAAGCTGCGAGAGACAAGAGAAACATCCAGCTTGAGGTTTCACCCATGAATTTGGGACTTTCCAGCCTCTCCAACTGTGTGAGCCATTTCATTTAGATAAATTTCTCTCTTCCCTCTGTCTCTCTGCCTATATATGTAAGCGTCATTGGTTTTGCTTCTCTAGAAAACCCAACATAAGAAAACAGAAAATAAAGCCACCAAAAAGGAGACAAACAGACCTGTGGACTACCAGCAGCTGTGCTGAGAGCACACCCACTCTGAATATTCACAAGCAGAGGGCACAACCTTTTTGAATATATGCAAGTGGAATTCTTACCTGGATGTAACATAGGAGTAGGAGTGAGCTCTGTTTTCCAAGGATGGCAAGGGCAGCTGCACTGGAGGTTGATAACGGGAAAGGTGAGATATTCCCTTTATTACTCTTATATCCCAGACACTCTTGGTGAACAGACATGTGGCCATCCCCCACTTCCCCCCACCTATTTGACCAGCAGAAATTCCATCACCATCTGTGCTCTGCCCCCAGTTTTGTTTTTGATTGTTCATTTTTAAATTATTCTTTTTATTGTCCTCCCTTCCTCTTCTTCTCCTTCTCCTTCTCCTTCTTCTTCTTCTTCCCTCTTTCCTGTGCCTTGTTCTTTTACTATTATTATTTTAATTTTTCTCTTCCCTTTCCATTTCCTTCTTTTGGTTCTTCCCATCTCTCATTTTTCCTTTTGCAGTTCCCCCATGTTTTCTTTACTATTCTTTTACTCTTGCTCTTTTACAGATTTTATATTGTTTTTCTTTCTTATTATCTTTCTTTTATCCTTTTCTAAATATATTTTTTTAATTTATTTTCTTCTCATTGATTGCATTACTTTTGTGTGTGTGTGTGTGTGTGTGATTGTTCCTGTTTCTGTGCTTACAGTTTTTTGTTCTTTTGCTTTTATTTATTTATTTGGTGATTTTTTTAAAAAAAAAAAAAATTGTTTTTGTCCAACTGAGTGGAAGACAGCAAAAGTTCCAACACAACATAATTATACTTGCACCTCATGCAGTGAGGACCACGACTTGCTTTTTCACCAACTGACCAACAGTAGACAGCAGCTGATACCAATTCAATTGATCCTCAACTTCTCTTTAAGAATAGTTAACAAATCTGTGCACACATATTCATTCTGTCTCACACATTAAACATAAATGTAACACCACCAAAATGTGTGAGAGACAACAGACCATCACAGTCCATACAAAAAGGAAACATAAAATAGTTGAAATAAGGGACCAGGATACAGACCAAGAAAACATCCCAGAGGAAGAAGCAACATTGGAACCCCATAATAAAAAATTTGAAAAAATTATATTTGGGCACTTTGAATGGATTGAGAGCTGGACCAAGGAAAACACTGAAAATATAAGGAAAAACACTGACAAAATTAAAGAAAACAAAGACAAACTTCTAGACCAATTTAGGAAAATACAAGAAAAAATTGACAACATAAATAAAAATTAGATACAAAAACAACAATTAGAAATTAAGAAGATTAATACTAAGATTTCAGAAACATATAATAAATTGAAGGGGCAAAGGAGTAGAATCAAATCAATGGAAGACAAAATTAATGAGACTGAAGACAGATACCTCAATACTACTTTGTTAAGGGATCAATTAAATAAAAAAGATCAAAACAAAATGTAGAGAACCTAAGATACATGTAGAATAGTATCAAGAGGAATAACCTACATATAAACAGAATTCCAGAACAGGAAGAGACAAATAAAACCACAGAGAAAATTGTTGAAGATTTGTTTGAAGAGAATTTCCCTAATATGATGCAGATGAGAATATATCCATTCAAGAAATTCAACAAATCGCAAACAGGATAGACCCCAAAAGAAAATAACCATATCATAATCAAGCTCTCCAAAACCAAAGACAAAAAAAAAAAAAAGAATCCTGAAAGCAGCATGGCAAAAACAAAAAGATAAAGATACCTACAATGGGCAATCAAGAAGACAAAGCTCTGACTTCTCAGCAGAAACCATGCACATGAGAAGCCAATTGTTGTTGCTGTTGTTAGGTGCCTCTGAATCATCTCCAAATCACAGTGACCCTACGCACAGCAGAATGAAACACCACCCGGTCCTGAGCCAGCTCCACGATTCTTGCTACACTTGAGCCCATCGCCGCCACCACCATGTCAATCCACTTCATTAAGGGCCTTCCCTTCTTTCGTCAACGCTCCACCTTACCAAGCATGGCATCCGACTCCAGGGAATGGTCCCTTCTGACAACATGACCAAGTATGTGAGACAAAGTCTGGCCATTCTCCCCTACAAGGAGCATTCTGGCTGCACTTTCTCCAGGACAGACCTGTTAGTTCTTTTAGTAGTCCATGTTACTTTCAGCATTCTTCATCAGCACCACAGCTCAAAAGCATCAATTCTTCTTCAGTCTTCCTTATTCATTGTCCAGCTCTCACATGCATATTGTTGTTGTTGTTGTTGTTATGTGTCATCAAGTCGGAACTGACTCATAGCAACCCCTCCTTGGGTTTCCAAGGCAGTATCACTACTGAAGTAGATTGCCCCATCTTCCTTCTGAGCAGTTACTGGTGGGTTTGAACCACCAGCCCTCCGGTTATCAGTCCAGTGCCTTAGGCACTACACTACCAGAGCTCCCACATGCATATTAGGTGATTGAAAGCACCATTGCTTGTGTCAGGGGAGAAACTGATGGGATGGTATATACATAATACCCTGAAAGGAAAAAAATCTCCAACCATGAATTATATACACAGAAAAAATGTCCCTTAAATATGAGGGTGCAATTAGGAGATTTCCAGATAAGCAGAAATTAAGAGAATTTGTTAAAACCAGACCAACCTTACAAGAGATGTTAAAAAGAGTACTTCTGATAGAGAATGAACAACAGCAAACAAACCAATGATTAACACACATGATGACACCAACCCAGTTATAGACATACATAAAGTAAAATAAACTTACAAGACTGTAAACAGGGAGCTAGAGATATCAATTGGTAAATGAGGACAATTACAAGCCCAAAAGAAGGAATAATTAGTACAGTTAAAGAATTTCTAAATGGTGAGGAAGTCAAGACAATTCTGAGACAGAACAGACTGTTTTAAACTTGGGAAGAAAATTATAAATTACCGGGTAACCTCAAAGAAAAATAATAAAAGTAAAAAAGAGGAGAGGCATAAATATTTAGCAAATACTAAAACAATAGCAATGAAGGAGATAAAATAGTTCATAAACAAAATACGCTCAGCACAGAAATAATATGGAACAAAGAAATCACTAACACCATGAAAAAACACATAACAAAATGACATCAATAAATTCATACTTGTTGATAATTACACTGAAAGTCAATGGATTAAATGCACTACTCAAGAGATGAAGAGTAGTTGACTGGATAAGAAAACATGACCCATCAAAATGGTGTCTACAAGAAACTCACTTTAGACACAAAGACAAAAATAGACTAAAAATTAAAGGTTGGAAAAAGATATGACAAGCAAATGGCAACAAAGAGAAAGCAGGAGTAGCAATACTAATTTCTGATAAAATGGACCTTAAGACAAAAACCACCATAAGACACAAGGAAGTACATTTTGTAATGATTAAAGAATCAATTGAACAAGAGAACATAATGATAGTAAATATGTACACACCCAAGGAAAGAGCCACAAAATACATAATTCAGACATTCACAGAACTGAAAAGATAAATAGATGACTCCATAGTAATAGTGTTGTTGTGTTGTTATGTGCCATCGAGTTGGATCTGACTCATAGCAACACCTCCTTGGGTTTCTGAGGCAGTATCACTATGGAAGTAGATTGCTCCATCTTCCTTCCAAGAAGTGGTTGGTGGGTTTGAACTGCCAGCCTTCTGGTTAGCATAGTAGGAGACTTTAATACACCACTTTCAATAGGAGATAGAACAACTGGAAAGACACTCAACAAAGATGCAGAAGAACTAAACAATATGATCAACCAACTTGACCTTATTGACATCTACAAAGTATTTCACCCAACAACAGCAAAATATACATTATTCTCCAGCACATATGGAACATTCTCCAAGATAGAACATATGTTAGGCCACAAAACAAGTCTCAATAAATTTAAAAACATTGAAATACTGCAAAGCATCTTCTCAGATCACAATGCTATAAAAACAGAAATCAACAATAAGAAGACCAATGGAAAAAGAGCAAAGGCATGGAAACTGAATAATACCCTCTTAAACAGAAGAAATACAAAATAAAATTTTAAAAATCCTCAACTCAAAGAAGAATGAAAACACAAAATACCAAAATCTTTGGGACACAGCAAAACAGTGATCAGAGGCCAGTTTATAGCAATAAATGCACACATCAAAAAAGAAGAAGGAGCCAAAATCAACACCTTAACCCAATATCTCCAAAAATTAGAAAAAGAGCAGCAAAAAAGGCTACAGTTACCAGAAGAAAAGAAATAATAAAGATTCAAGCAGAAATAAATGAAATAAAAAAATAGAAAGACAATAGAAAAAAATCAACAAGACTAGAAATTGGTTCTTTGAAAAGATTAATAAAATTGACAAATAACTGAAAAACTTAACAAAGGAAAAGAAGGAGAAGATGCAAATAACGCAAGTAAGAAATGAAAGGGGTGACATCAGAACAGAACCAACAGGAATAAAAAGAATAATATTAGGATATTACAAAGAGCTGTAAGCCAACAAATTTGGAAGCCTAGAAGAAATGGACAGATTTTTAGAAACACACTACTTAACAAAATAACACAGACTGAGGTAGAAAATTTGAACAGACACATAACAAAAAAAAAATCAAACAGGTCATAAAAAAGTTAACAACCAAAAAAGGTCCTGGCCCAGATGGTTTCACTGGAGAATGCTACCAAACTTTCAGAGAAAATCTGACCAATCCTACTCAAACTATTCCAGAACTTAGAAAAAGATGAAATCCTCACAAATTCATTTTATGAAGCAAGCATAACCCTGTCACCAAAACCAGGTAAAGACAACACCGGAAAGGGAAAGTACAGACCAATATACCTCAGGAATATAGATGCAAAAATCTTAAAAAAAAGAATCCTAGCCAATAGACTCCAACAACATATCAAAAACACAATATACCAAATGAGATATGCAAGTATGCCAGGATGTTTAACATTAGAGAAGCAATCAATGTACTCTGTCACATAATAAAATAAAGTGAAAGAATCACATGATCATATCAATAGATGCAGAAAGGCATTTGATAAAATACAACACCCATTCCTGCAAAAATTCTCAGAAAAATAGAAATAGAAGGGAAATTCCTCAACATAATAAAGAGCATATATGCAAAACCAACAGCCAACATTATTCTCAATGGAGAGAGTTTGAAACCACTTACCTTGCTAACAGGAGCAAGACAAAAATGGCCACTATCACCACTTCTGTTCACCAATGTATTGGAAGTCCTGGCCAGAGCAATAAGGCTAAAAAGGGAAATCAAAGGCAACCAAATTGGTAAGGAAGAAGTACAAGTATCCCTATTTGTAGATGATACAATCCTATGTATAGAAAACCCAAGAAATTCTGCAGGAAAACTACTGGAACTTATTGAAAGATTTAGCAGAGTGATGGGATACAAGATCAACATGAAAAAATCAGTTGTATTCCTCTATATCACCAAAGAGATCTCTGAAAAGAAAATACATTTTACAATAGCTACCAAAAAGATAGAATACTTGGGAATCAATCTTACCAGGAACACAAAACAAACTACAAAACACTATTGGACTACATGCAGAAGAACATGGCATCAGGATTGGAGGAAGATGCATTACCAACCTGAGATATGCAGATGACACAACCTTATTTGCTGAAAATAAAGAAGACTCAAAGCACTTAAGTGATGAAGATCAGAGACTACAGCTTTTGGTGTGGATTGGACCTTAACATAAAACAAAAATCCTCACAACTGGACCAATAAGTAACAACATCATGATACATAGGGAAATGATTTAAGTTGTCAAGGATTTCATTTTACTTGGATCAACAATCACTGTCCATGGAAACAGAAGTCAAGAAATAAAACTACATATTGCATTGGGCAAATATGTTGCAAATGAAGTCTTTGAAGTGTTAAAGAGCAAAGATGTCACTAATGAAGACTGTCACTAATTGAAGACTAATGTTTGTCTGACCCAAGCCATTGTGTTTTCAATAGTCACATTTGCATAGAAGAGATGGATAATGAATAAAGAAGATCTCAGAAGAACTGATTCATTTGAATTGTGGTGTTGGCAAAGAATATTGAATGTACCATTACCTGCTAGAAGAACAAACAAATCTATCTATCTTGTAGGAAATATAGCTGGAATGCTCCTTAGAAGCCAGAATGGCCAGACTTTATCTCTCATACTTTGGTCATTTTGTCAGAAGGGACCAATCCCTGGAGAAAGATATCATGATTGGTAAAATAGAGAGTCATCAAAAAAGGGGAAGATCCTCAATAAGATAGATTGATAAAAGTGGCTGCAATGATAGGTTGAAGCATGACAGCAATTGTGAGAATGGCATAGGACTGGGCAGTGTTTTGTTCTGTTATACATAATATCACTGTGGGTAGGAATTAACTTGAAGACACCTAACAGCAACAATATAATGGCTTTATTTTTAAGATTTTGTACTTCAACACTGATCATTATAAAAGTAAATTTTTCCCTACATAAATAGAACATTCTCCTTCCTTGCATCAAAAATATTTGAACACCTACAAAGACACCATGGACAGAGAAAATGAAAAATATAATGGTTTGCAGTAGGGAGAAAACTCTGATAAATTACTTTGGCGCCAGCTGAACTGACTTCTGAGTGTTGAAAGACCAAAAAAGAGCTGTGTTGGTCAGTAGGCTGATGAAGAGAAAAGTCAGTGACTATTGACAACTTGACCAAACTAATTGCTGACCCCATACCCTCTGAGACTCCACTGGAAGAACCAATCTTGCTATGATGGAGACTTTTGACCTAAATACTGTCACAAAGTCTATTCAAATATGCTTCTGTTAAAGGTTTCCAAGCAAATGACTAAGCTGATCAACTCTTTCCAATATGAAATAATACTGAGATCTGACATGTTTCTGGTATTTGAAGCATGCAGCTTGAAACTTCAGAAACAATGCTAGCATTTGGCTCCAAATGCCCTCTCACACATTCTCCACTCCAAAATAAGGCTTTAGTTTAGAGTCAGAGGCAAACTACTGTGCTGTCATACGTGCACATACACTTACTGCAGAATTGTTTATAAAGTCTAGGGCAGAGTTCAAAGTTCTCTGAATGTGATAAAGGGCATCTATGAGCCTGTGAAATGGAGACTCAAAGTCATGGACATTCCCACACTACACCCGAAAATGCTCATTTAGGCAAAAGTTTACACTCAAAGGAAACCCTGACCCAAATAAAGTAAAAGAACTACTGACCTAATGGGTCTACAAGCATTGTTGTACTGAAATACTCTGCAAAAAAAGCCTATGCCTAAAATATGAGTTGTTTGTTGTCTCCTAGGTTCCAACTCATCGTGAATTGCTTCTTAGGAAGGACCAAATAAAACCAAACTCACTCTCATTGAGTGGAATCCAACTTGTAGCAACCTTCATTGGGTTTACCAGGTGGTAAGTCTTTATAGAAGTAGATTGCCCTATCTTCCTTCCCTTTACAGAGAGGCTGGTGGGTTTGAACTGCCAACTTTTTGGTTAGCAGTCAGATTCCTTGAGCACTGCACCACCAGAGCTCCTTTATCTTAGGAAGTACATATACACAAATAGTTTCTCTCCTCCTGGTTCAAAATCTACTAGATTTTCTATGTATC
The DNA here is from genome assembly GCF_000298275.1 of Orycteropus afer afer. Lineage (NCBI taxonomy): Eukaryota > Metazoa > Chordata > Mammalia > Tubulidentata > Orycteropodidae > Orycteropus > Orycteropus afer. The sequence goes on from NW_006921615.1 coordinate 13,754,907, forward strand.
TGAAATGTGACATCCTGACAAAAATATCATTGCATTTGACATTTGCTCTCTCTCAAGGTCTTAAGACAGCTGAGTCTGATTCTGCTCAAACTCAAAAATTTTCCCTTCTCTCCCAGTCCAGATCTCCTCTGATATTAGTTAGTATTCATCTTCTGACAACTCTCCTGTGATAATTGCTTAGTTAACAAACCCATTTTTATTGTCTATGGACAGATCACAGTCTTTAGCACAGTCAGGAAACCATTGATTGACTTGAGCTTTTCTCTGGGGAAAACAGAATAAAACAAACAACAAATACAGTTTGGTTCTGGCTGCTATTCTTGTGGGCATGGGAGAGGGACCTAACACAAAAACCATCCATGGTATTTAACCAATTCCTGAATCTGTCTCCTGAATCTCCTTTTACCAAACAGCATTGAATAATACAAATTTAGGGTGCTTCACTCTTGTTTTTCAGCTTTTATGCTCAAAGTCCTAGAAGAACTGTATTGAAAAGTGTTTTTTTTTTTTTGCTCTCTGAAAATCTGCAAACTAGAGAGAACGTTCCACTCTAAGTTAGCCATCCGTCTGAGTTTTTCTTACCATGATGGGTGAAAATGTAAAGGTGCCTTCATTATTAGTTTGAGGAAAGAAGAGTTTCAATCCAGTCAGTGTTAAGCAGCTAGTGTTCTGGAAAATGAACCTAGGAAACTTTTCTCACCATCATAAGCTGAGCTAACCTGATATGCTGGGGGAAAGGACAGCATATTACTCTGGGTAAATGAGAAATACACAGGAAATAAAATTGTTAGGTTTTGCTTGGAATTGAAAATTGTTGAAGGTTGAAGACTTTAATGTAGGGAGTTTATCAACAGCAGCAGAATCAGTGGTTTTATCAAACCAGCAGTAAGGTCTGCAAAAAGGCACTTCCTGCTGATGAAATTATATAGCTAGAGATGTGGGTCCTGATTTTATACTCAGGAAGTCCTTGAAAACTTGTTTGTTGCTGTCATGCTATAGGAATTAATAGATTAGACATTAACTCCAAAAATTTTTGAGGTATCCCCCAAAATATGGCCATCTACTAAAACAGCAGAACTTTCTTCAATTTCATAACGAAATATGAATCACTTCATTTTATCTGAAAGCCATTTACAGTATTTCCAAAGCAATATTTTAGATGGAGGAGATACCTAGCAATTGAGTAGGGTATGACTTTAAATTAAACTTGAATTATTTCTAGTAAAACGAAAAGATAATTAATAAATGATTTTAGGTAAAATTCTAGTTGGATCATGTGATTTCTGATATAGATGCAATTACTTAAAAGAGTTGACTTTCCTCACATCTCCACTGTAAGATGCAAAATATATTAATTCCTACTTCATTTTTGGATATTTAAATAGCTACTGCTTATTCCTAGGATCTAAAAACTGTAAGATACGTGCTTCATCTTCATTGAAAATAAAATATTCATTTTGGCAAAATTAATGTGAAAATTATTCTTCCAAGCTAAGGGATATCCACTGTTCTACCTTTAGATCTCCCACAAATATCAAATTATTTATTTCAAATGTGTTTGTATGATTATATAATGCCATTAGATTAATCCATTATAGAATTGCTATCATGGACATCTTTAATGTTGTGCTATATTAGAACTATTCATTTATCAATAAAATTTAGAGTCAGACCAACTTGGGTTACAATTGTAGTTTTTCTATGTATAAACTGTATAACCTTGGGCAAATTATTTAAATTCTCAATACATTAGTTTCTTCATCATTAGAAGGAAAATATAATAGTAGTTAATAGAGTTTGTGTAAGGATTCAATGAGACAGCATGTGTAAAGTACTTAGAGAAGTATCTGTCACTTAATAAGCACCCAATAAGTAAATCTTAGCTTTGGAAGATAGAATTGGATTTTCCTTGGATAGATTTCATTAAAAAAAAAAAAAAAGCTGTGTCCCCTAACAAGTAACAGACCAAGCATTGTTGGTTTGTTAGAAATTTTTTACTTAAGAGAAAAATTAGAAAATCTTACCCAAGACTAGCTTTCCATGCTTTACCTTTGAAGAAACAACTTTATTGTAGAAAAAAGCAATCAAATCCCTGAAGATATTAATATCCTAATTCATTTTATTCATGAAATTCAGGACCAAAACTTTTAATTACAGAATATAAGTATCTTTTTCAATGTCTCTAAAGAGAGCTAATAAGAATATTGCAATTCAATCTAAGAAAAAAACAGGCAAAAATAAACAAAAGATAGAAATGATTCTCCAGTTTTAAAGTTGAGATCCCTGGCATAGTTCACTTAAAGAATTTAAACCTTCACTCAATTACTTTTTGCTAAAATATTAATATGTGTAAAATATATATCACATATTTTTAATTACTTTACCAAAAATAATGTAAACTTTTCCTCAGATTTTCACTACTTAAATATGATGAATTATTTTAAACATATGCAACTACATAAGAATTTCTTTCTGTTTGCTTACAAAAACTCTTAGAAAGATTCCAGAACAAATATAATAAACATAAACAACTTAGATCTAGGGAAGAAAATTAGCTTAAAAGATTAACATCTTTTAATAAAATATAATAATTATAATTATTGCTTTACATATCACATGTTGAATTGATTTATATATATTGATACTATATATATTTACATATATATAGTATTTTTCATAGCCAAGATATACAATGTAAACACTTGTGGCCTTATCTAATACAAAGGTCAACAGATTTAGCAAATGCATGAATTAAAAGAAAAGCTACTCTACATGAAATTTAATATGATAGAGGATCCCATTTTAACAAATGTGTATTGCAGTTTTCTATGGAAGCAAATTTATTTGTGTACATACATAGAATTACTTATTTGCAATAGTTTATAGTACCTTTGGCAAAACCTACATCATACTAATACAATTCTACCTCATTCTTGTATATGAGTTTTCATATAGGGCTTATTATTCCTATTTCACATATACATGAAATGAAGCCTATACCTGAAAATAAACTGAAGTTACTTTTCCTTGATTGTATACTTCATCAAGCTGCCCAGAGAACATAAGAATTTTAACTCCTATCATGTCAAGTCAGAATTAATTCAACTGTTCTCCAAAACTTGAAATATCTGACAATCAAGTTAATACAATTTTCCACAGGCAGGGATTCAGAATGATTACCACTCTCCACTTTGACACACTCAGCTTCAATTTTATTTTTATTCTTATGTGGCACCTATAATATGCATCTCTTCTCAATATTTAGGATGCCTTTTGTCATCTCTAATCTGTTTGCTTGTTGCTTAATGCACATAGTCTTGAAAATAAAAATTTACTTGAGCAAAGAAGAAATTGTTCTGTAGAAGTTACGTGGCACAGTCGGAACCATGCCACACAGTGTTTGCCGAGCTAGAAATGGGCCTGGGATATTTTTCCAGCCCAAATACGCAGGAAATAGACTGCTTCAGTAGGTCAGAATGATTGACATTTCAAGGAGAGATAAAGGGTTATAAACATTTTTCCATTTTCAAGATGTGGGAATCAACCCTTCATTGACTTACTGTTAGCAGAGAAATGAAATTTAACATTACTGCTTTATTTAACAGCTTTCTCCATATGTTCATTAAAACATAAGCTGTGTAAAAGTCAAGTTCCGTTCATAACCACATCAACATTTAGCCCCTGATCAGACTGCAAAAGTATTAAAAAGCTATCATTTTTAGTAACTAAGGATTCAGCAAGACAGAATTTAATTATCCTACCTTGTAATTTTAAAGTAAAGCAAATCCCACAATTAAGTAAGAAATGCTATTTTTCTTATATATTAAAATTAATGCTTCGAAAGTAATGTTTATTGATTACTGTGGAAAACGGGTAGGGGAAGGAACACTTTCAGGCTATGGAAAAGTCTGTGGCACTTTTTTGTTGTTTCTTCCGTCTCTACCTCTTTTTGCATTGCATCTTTCTCTCTGTTCTTTCCTCATTTATTCGACATAATGTTATCATCTGTTATATATTGAGAACATATGCAAAAATCACAACTTTTCTTTTGAACAGATATAGTCATTTTTACTCAGATTATGAGAAATTCCAAATGTGTAACATTTTCAGAGAATTTTATAGACAAAAGACCTACTTTCAGTCGCATGTGCCATTTTGTTCAACATAACTAAAAAAAGGCAAACACCACTCTTCTCATAAATATTCATTACGTTGTCTTATGACTTATACCTTCTTGTGAAATAGAAGTGCTACTGCCTAAAATATTCCGTAGCCCTTTTCAGATCTGTACTTTAATTTTCAAAAAGTACAAATGCAAAATAAGCTTTAAAAAATTACTATGCAGTGACTTATTATTATTATTATTATTTCATCTCATGGAAAGAGCTGATTGTAGAGCTATCCAGTCTCCTCTGCTGCAGAAGATGAGGTCACTGTCACTTCAACCAGCAAAAAAGTTACATTCCTTTCAATGGTTTTGTTGCTCTGGGTATTATCCAGTGGAACAAGAAGAATATTAAATTTGATTCCTAACAGATAAACAAACAACTTTGTAAATATTCTGATTTAAAAATATTTATTTGCATGCCAATGCACTGTCACATATTTGAAATCAAAATTTATGCTTACTTACTTGGCACCATTGGTATAAGAAGAATGAGTACTATATACACCTTGCAGCTTCTAAGGTTAAACCAAATCTTGCCACTTTTATATGATACATTGGTTATTTTGTAAGACGTGATTTCTTATTTCTAATAAAACTAATTCTTTAATTTAGCTCTGAAAAAATATTATATTTGAATCATACCCTGATAAAACAAAAGCACAAAATATTTTTTTATTTAATAAATTTTAATTTTTTAAAAAAATACAAACCACATTCAATGCACTTGTGGCTATCAAAACTATTGTTTAATTTAGAAATGTGGTATAACACTGAAATGCCTAAATGGGAAACAGAAAAACTTCAGCTACCTGAATTATTTAGCTAATGCTTCTTAATGTTTATGTTTGAAATAACTGGGTTATATGCTTTATATTTTAAGTGGTGTATCTGCTACCATATAAATGGAGTTTCTTGAGAGGCAAAAATGTTAGCAGTTGTAATTTTGTTTACTAGTTTACATCATGGGAGATCTGGTGGTGTAGTGCCTAAGGCATTTGACTGCTAACCCAGAAGACTGGTGGTTCAAACCCACCAGCCACTCCTTGAAAGGAAGGTTGGGCAATCTACTTCCATAGTGATACCACCTAGGAAACCCAAGGAGGGGTAGCTCTGAGGTGGATCCGACTCTATGGCAGTGAGTTTAGTTGAGTCAGTTTATATTATATTTGCCAACCCTGTCCTATTAACAACATAGAATTGTTGTTGTTGTTGTTATGTGCCATCGAGTCAGACCCAACTCATAGCAACCCATCCTTGGGTTTCTGAGGTGGTATCACTATGAAAGTAGATTGCCCAACCTTCCTTCTGAGCAGTGGCCGGTGGGTTTGAATCGCCAGCCTTTTGGTTAGCAGTCAAGTGGCTTGGGCACTATAGCTACCAGAGCTCAAAATGCAGCCAGGCTAGCAAATTGAGTATTGTTTTCACTCTTGTCCACAATATAATGTCATTCAGATTTATGAAACTTTATTTCAGTTCTGAAACATGAGACCATACCAGCTTGTAGAGTTAGCTTAAGAAATAATAGCCTTTTGGTGGTGTGACAATCAGCACTGCATTATAAAACCAAGATAATTTAATAAAATAGGACAAAATAGGCTTTAAAACTTTTACCAAAGTAGACCTATATGAGAAAAAGTAATTTTCAGTAAGTAGACTTTGACTCTAAGTTCTGTCTGTGCCTCTCTTTTCCATAATGCACACAATTAGAAATAAGGTACTTGGAAATATGTCATCAGTACATTAACTGGTAAATATTGAACCCTTGCTACTAGATACACATTGTGCTAATCACTTTAAACCTATCTCTTCATGTGATCCTGATAATAATCCTACAAAGTAGGTATTGTTACTCTTTATGGATGAAGAAACTGAAGCTTAGAGAAATGTCTCTCAACAGATAGGCAGCTGTAAGTGGCAGAAGTGAGTGTTGAACACAAATCTGTCTGACTCTTGAGGTCAGTATTTTTAAACAAACAACAACAAACACTATACACCTTTTGATCTGGTATTATTAAATATTGCAACTCCTCAGAAAACAAATACTGTAGACAGTCTTGGGAAAAGAGGTAATAATTAAGTTAAAGCCACTCTCTCTCATAGGCTCATATTTTGGTTCAAACAAGAGGATAACAAGTAATAGTCACATGGCTTGTCCAAGCTTAGTCACATCACAGAGAAATAACTACCTGACAGAATGAACTGGGAATGTCAGGAGAAATAAAATACCAATGAATGGTGACAATAGGTTGTTCACATTTTAAACATAATAACTCAGGATGTGTTAATGTCCAACCACTTAGACATCCTTCCTCCATGGACTCTTCATTTTACTTGGCATTTACAAGTTCCTACAAATCAACAAATCAAATTTATGCTAACACGTTGCCCTTATTGAAAGGACTTATTTTTTAGCCCATCTTATATGACAACATAAGAGCTACAAGTGTACCCAAAACAATTTTTGCTTAACATTTATGAACTTCCTTTCTCATGCCAATTTTGAAATGGATGTTCTATAAGATGGCATTCTTTCTTTTAAACTATACATGCAAAATTTTAACATGTTCAGACCGATTGTGTTTCATGACCTATCCCCTTAGATCAATTAAAACACACTTCATCTTTCTTCTTATTCTTGGAGATGTTGATGAGCAAATGGAGTTAAGGAAGCCAGTCTTTCAGGTTCATAAAGTTTCATCAAAGTGAGTGTTCAATGTAGTTTCTTTCCAGGTGATCACAGTTTTTTTTTAAAGAAAGAAAAACACTGTAGAATTTTAATAAAGATATTCCCTTTAGGTGTTCTGTTTTCCTAAATTGACAATTTGGAAGTTTTTTAAAAGCAAAAGAGTGCTTCAGGTAAATAACATGTATGAATATGAACATTGGTAGTAATGCTCATAATATAAAATTATATATAAGGACTATGCTGCTAATACCTTTGATTTTAGCTAAATCCTTGAAACCTGGTCTATATAATATCTAATGAACCCAGTGGCATATGTTACAATCTTTATTAACATAAATAAGCATAGATATATTTTTCAATGTGTATTTTATGTAATTTCTTGAACTTCTAAATATGCATGAAATTTTGTACAGGAAATAATAAAATTTTCTACATGTTGCCTTTTATAACTAATTACATCTAATTTACATGAGAGAATAAGCTCGTTTTCTCTAAATATGTTTTGGAAACATTTTATATTTTAGCAATTATCATTTTTATTCAAATGGAAGATAAAACCAAAAAAATTAAACTCACTGCCATCAAGTAAGTTTCAACTCATTACAGCCCACATTGGTTTTCCAAGGCTGTAAATCTTAATGGAAGCAGATTGCCTCCTCTTTCTTCTGTGGAGTAGCTAGTGGGTTCAAGCCACCAACCTTTTAGTTAGCAGCCAAATGCATTAACCACTATACCACCAGAACTCCTCAAATAGAAGACATGCCTATATGTATGAGTATGTTTACATGTGAGAAACTTAAGAATATGTCTCTATTCACCAAAGGAGAAATCCCACTAGATCTCAAGAACTGCTTTATCAATCTACTCAATCATCTTTATATTTAAAATCATTGTCTTCTCCAGTGCTCATATGATACCACAAGAATTAATAGAGAGTGATTCATATGTGAAGAAGCTTACACTACTTTATTCTGCTCCACCAAGAGCAATTTTGAATAGGAAGACTCACCTAGGTTCTGGCATTAAGTAGCAGTGTGACCTTGAGCATATAATTTTTCTTCTCTGGGCCTCAAATTCCTTACATTATAAATGACAGATTTGGATTTGAATCTGGAATATCAGACTGATGGCTGATAGATTGAACAAGTCTATAAGGATGCTTTTTTTTTGTTTAAACTTGAAGATTGTTTCCCAGGCACGTACTTCCATTATGTCCTTTCTTCACTTTCTATTTTCTTACATCTAGCCACATAACACATGTAGAGTTCCTGCCTCATCTGGCATTGGGTTTGTAATCCTTGTACCAGATGATGTTTCAGGATCTCTCCAACTCTAACATTCCAATGTTTTTAATACGTCAGGTAACTTCCCAAGCTAGAATCTTCCCCTATATAACTATGTAAGAAGCAGCTCATACATAGGCTGGGAACATGGACTTCTAAGGCTTTTAAAATCCATTTCCAGTACTAGCAAAGCAAAGAATCTAATATCGATGTGAATGAAAGAAACTATATAAATGAGGGAAATTGTTACCAACATAGAATTGTTAAAAAATTAGACTTTCTCCAGTGGTGAGTCCATTCATTAATTCGAGAAATAGAAAGCATCTGCAAATTTCAGCAAATACATCTGGACTGATGGGAAAACAAACCTATAAACTTAGTCAAAAAAAAATGTTGCCAATGTCAAGTGATATTACAATGATGACTGATTTCACCCTCTAAAGAGGAGATAATCAGGTTCTTCGATCGTCATCTTACAGTACATTGATTCTTACTGCAGAGGAGTTGCTTTTCTAATTAACAACTTACTGTGAACAAAAATTTGAATATGAGTTAATAATAAAAAAGAAAAAAATTATAATTATTCTTATGACTGTTATAACAAGTGGGGAAAGTGAGTGATAGGAAGTATTTGTTTTAAAAGCACTATAATTCATCTTCAGTGAATGTTGACAAAATGGCTTCAAAAATTGCAACAAATGAAAGCAGGTTGTGCAGACACTTAAAAATTTCCTTACTTTAGCCCCTAGATGACCTCATTGTTAAATGCTTAAACAAACTAAATGTAATTTAAATAATATATGTTTATGGTGCCAGCCTTACTTTATTTATTTTTTGTAAGCTTGAGTTAATATAATAATAATAATAAAGTGTATTATATTGATGGTCAATTGCAGTACATCGACATTTTACATTAGAAGAATCTATACTCTTTTTAACTTTCATGTTTTCTGTATTCTACATCTCTCAATTTAAAGTGTGACAGAATTAACTTATGAAGATAGAGCCACACTTATAAAATATCATAAATTGTTTTTCCTAAATTCAAATGAAGGTCGCTGCTTGAGGATCATATCATCAAAGAATATTTTATTTGAGTCATATGTTGATGAACTATTTAAAATTTGAGAAAAACTCAAGGCAAAAATAGCAAATATTCAACTTTAATTTTTTCACTTGCTTTTATGAGAATTGTCACAGTAATATAATCTATAACTATCAACAGTACATCATGGAATGGATAACAATAACACAAAGGTAGGTATCATTTGCTGTATATGGTGTATAGAAAAAGAGTCTTGCATATAATAGTATATATTGCATATCTCACTGTCTTCAAGTCAGTTTCGACTCATAGCAACCCCTGCTTGGATTTCCGAGGCAGTATCTCTAGGGAAGTAGATTGCCCAGTCTTCCTTCCGAGGAGTGGCTGGTGGGTTTGAACCACAAGCCTTCTGGTAAGCAGTCAAGTGCCTTAGGCACTACACTCCCAGAGCTCCCATATTGTACATGGGAGTTTATAAATTGCTCAGCAACATTCTCACACATTTAGGCCGCAAGTACGTATGATATTAGAATCCAATAGAAAAAAAGAACAACATCTATTTATTAACTTTCTAGGAAATATTCATTGAATTCACATTTAAAAAAAAAGAGAGAGAGAGAATGTAATCTTCTAACAACTTCACCTGAAACCATCTAAAAATCAAAGCTGATCTCTAAGAAGCCATTTTCTTTAGAGCATACTTATGTAGTTCAAGGTATCCTTAAGCCGTTTTTTTTAAGAAGAGATCTGATGCATCTTACCAAAGAAGAACTATTCCAAAACTTTGGAAAGCCAGTTTCTACCATTCAACCTGCAACGTTTCCTTAATCTTTTTCATTTTTATTTCAAAACTTTCATTTTCAAGGGAAAAAAAAAAGAAAAAGAAAAAGTAAACATATCTTGTTTATACCTTCCAGCTGTTTTCAATTTCAGTTGTATCAAGACACACACCAAAAAAAAAAAAATTATCAGTTTTAGCATTAACATTTATGGTTAAGGACCTGAGGCCATCCATCTGCATATATTGACATTCGGAAACCTCAGAGCCAATCTTTAATAAATGAACACAAACGTCAGGACAGGTCTAAAGTGCTAAGCAGATGAAGTCCAAGATATCAGTTGCCCTAGTTTCAGAGCAGCCACAGTTTGTTTATAAATCATTTTCAGAGAATCCTGCCGGTTTCCATCAGCTAAGGAGGAACCTGCATATGTTTCAATACTGCAGATTAGTGCTAGGGTAAAAAGAAAAGAGCCTGAGTCATCTCTGGGCTATTGTCATGGCCAAACACTTCACTCTCTGCTATCTGCTTCAGTATGATGCTCTGTTTTTAATGAATTCATAAATTTTAAAGATGTTACTGCATTAAACTTTTATTTTTAAAGCATAGTCAAGTAAAGGAGAGACTGACAACACAGTACTGTACGTACAAAAGGGTTCATCTTTGTTGTCTATACCTCCTATGCACTCTCTCTGTTTTCCTCTTCCTCAATCCCACCATGTTGATCACTCACATTTGGTACATTGTCCTTCACTTCACCCAAATCAATACTTGTCTCTACCTATCAAACAGTGCTCACTCCCCTCCCCTTCCACCCCTGGTAACCAACAAAGAAAATTTCCTTCCATATATAAACCTTTCCTTGACTTTTTATAATAATGAACTAATACAATATTTGCCCTTCTGTAATTGACTTATTTCACTCAGCATAATGTCCTCCAACTTCATCCATGTTATGTGGTGTTTTGTAGATTCTACCTTATTCTTTAGGGTTGCATAGTATTCCATTGTGTGTGTGTACTGTAGTTTGGTTATTCCTTCTTCTGTTGATGGGCATTTACATTGTTTCCATCTGTTGGCTACTGTAAATAGTGCTGTGATAAACATGGATGTGCATATATCTGTTCTTGTCTTGGCTCTCACTTCTTTAGGATATATACCTAGTAATGGAATGGGTGGGTCAAATGGTATTTCTAATTCCAACTTTGTAAGAAATTGCCATACTGCTTTCCACAGTGGTTGTATCATTTGACAGTTCCACCAGCAGTGTATGAGAGTCCCAATCTCTCCACATCCCTGCCAACGTTTGTTATTTTCTGTCTTGTTGAACTTTTCTACTAGTGCTGGGGCAAGATGGTATCTCATTGTTTTGATTTGAACCTCTCTAATGGCTAATGATCATGAGCATTCCTTCATATGTTTGTTAGCCACCTGAATATTCTCTTTTATGCAGTGTCTATTCATGTCTTCCGCCCATGTTTAAATTGGATTTATTTGTCTTTTTGTTGTTATGTATTGGAGTTTTCCATAAATTCTAGAGGTAAGTCTCTCATCAGATATGTAATTGACAAATATTTTTTCCCAATATGTATGTTCTCTTTTGACTCTTTTGGTGTAGTCTTTAGAAACACATAAAATATTAATTTTTAGAAGGTCCCGTTCATCTAGTTTCCCATTCATCCTCCTATACTCCCCTGAGGCAGGAAAGTCAGGGAGATGATGACAAAAGCAGCAGGATACAGTAAGGGGCTGAAGACAGGACACTGAGGCAGAAAAGGAAGGGAATACAGGGGACCACAAAGCAGCAGGATCCAGGTAGGAATAAGGTAAGTGGAGGGCAGAGAACACCTAAGGGAGACAAACTTGTCTGTCCGTTTGTCCTACTGTGGTGGCTTGTGTGTTGCTGTGAGACTTGAGGCTGTGTCACCGGTGTTTCAAAAGCCAGGAGGGTTGCACATGGTGCACAGGTTTCAATGCAGCTTATAGACTGAGACAGACTAGGAAAAGGAGGAGGCCATCCCCTTCTCAAATAATTGGCCTGGGAAAACCTTATGAATAGCAGAGTAACACAGTCTGATATATTACTGGGCAGCATTATGGATAGCCTGGAAACATTGTCCAAAACAGGAAGATGAGCCCCTTAAGTCAGAAGGCACTCAAAATGTGACTGGAAAAGAGCTGCCTCATCAGAGTAGAACCAGCCTTAATGATATGGATAAAGTAAAGCTTTTGGGACCTCCATTTTCTGATGTGGCATGACTCAGTTTGAGGAGAAACAGCTGCAAACATCCATCAATAATTAGAACATGGAATGTACAAAGTATGAATCTAGGAAAATGAGAAGTTGTCAAAAATGAAATGGAACACATAAAGATTGATATCCTAGGCATTAGTAAGCTGGACTGGTTTTGGCCATTTTGAATCAGATCACCATATGATATACTATGCTGAGAATGACAATTTGAAGAGGAATGGTGTGACATTCATCATCACAAAGGATGTTTCAAGATTTGTCCTGAAATACAATGCTGTCAGTGATAGGATAATATCCATATGCCTACAAGGAAGACCAGTCAATACTACTATGATTCAAATTTACGCACCAAACACCAAAGCCAAAGATGAGGAAACTGAAGATTTTTATCAACTTCTGCAGTCTGAAATTGACCAAAAATGCAATCAGGATATGTTCATTATCACTGGTGATCAGAATGCAACAGTTGGAAACAAAGAAGAATCACTAGTAGTTGGAAAAATAGAGCCTTAGTGACAGAAATAACACTGGAGATTGCATGATAGAATTTTGCAAGACCAATGACTTATTCATTGCAAATACATTTTTTCAACAACACAAATGGCAGGTATATACATGGCTTGCACCAGATGGAGTACACAGGGACCAGTTGACTACATCTGTGACAGGATGGAATGGAAAAACTCAATATCCTTAGCCAAAACCAGGCCAGGAGCTGATGGTGGAACAGACCATCAGCTGCTCAATGCAAGTTGAACTTGAAGTTGAAGACAATTAAAACAAGCTCACAAGAACCAAAATACGATCTTGAATATATCCCTCCTGAATTTAGAGACCATCTAAAGAATAGATTTGATGCATTGAACACCAATGACCGGAAACCAGATGAATTGTGGAATGACATCATGAACATCATCCATGAAGAAAGCAAGAGGTCACCAAAAGAACAAGAAAAGAAGAAAACACCAAAAAAGATGACAGAAGAGACTCTGAAACTTGCCCTTGAGAAGACAGTAGCTAAAGCAAATGGAAGAAATGACAAGATAAAAGAACTGAACAGAATATTTCAAAGAGCAGCTCAAGCAGACAAAGCCAATTACTATAATGAAATGTGCAAAGACCTGGAGTTAAAAAACCAAAAGGAAAGAACATTCTTGGCATTTCTCAAGCTGAAAGAATTGAAGAAAAAAAAATAAGCCTCAAGTTGCAATACTGAGAGATTCTATGGGCAAAATATTGAATGATACAGGAAGCATCAAAAGAAGATAGAAGGAATACACAGAGTCACTGTACCAAAAAGAACTAGTTGATCTTCATCCATTTCAGGAGGTTGCATATGCTCAGGAACCAAAAGTATTAAAGGAAGAAGTCGAAGCTGCACTGAAGGTATTGGTGAAAAACAAGTCTCCAGGAATTGACGGAATATCCATTGAGATGTTTCAACAAACAGATGCCCCACTGGAGGCACTCACTCAATTATGCCAAGAGATTTGGAAGACAGCTACCTGGCCAACTGACTGGAAGAGATCCATATTTGTACCCATTCCAAAAAAAAGGTGATCCCACACAATGTGGAAATTATCAAACAATATCATTCACATCACATGCAAATAAAATCTTCCTGAATATAATTCAAAAATGGTTGCAGTGGCATATTGACAGAGAACTTCCAGAGGTGCAAGCCGGATTCAGAAGAGCACATGAAACAAGGGATATCATAGCTGATGTCAGATGGTTCTTGTCTGAAAGCAAAGAATACCAGAAAGATGTTTACTTGTATTTTATTGACTATGCAAAATCATTTGATTGTGTGGATCTTAACAAATTGTGGATAACATTCAGCAGAAGGGGAATTCCAGAATACTAAATTGTACTCATAAGGAACCTGTACATAGACCAGGAGGCTTTGTTTGAATAGAACAAGGGGTGGTGCATGGTTTAAAATCAGGAAGGGGGTGCATCAGGTTGTATTCTTTCACCATACTTATTCAATCTATATGTTGAGTACATAATCCAACAAGCTGGACTACATGAAGAAGAACTTGGTATCCAGATTGGAGGAGGAATCATTAACAACTTATGATACACTGATGACACAACTTTGCTTGCTGAAAGTGAGGATGACCTGAAGCACTTAGTGATGAAGATTGAAGATACAGTCTGCAGTATGGATGAAATCTCAATATAAAGAAAACAAAAATCTTCACAACTGGACCTATAAGCAGCATCACAATAAATGGAGAACAGATTGAAGTTGTCAAAGACTTCACAAGGCTTAGTTCTACATTCGACACTAGTGGAAGCAGCAGTCAGGACATCATATGACGTATAGCACTGGGCAAGTCAGCCACAAAGGACCTCTTTCAAGTGCTGGGGAGCAAAGATGTCTCCTTGAGGACTAAGTTGCACTTAACACAAGCCATGATATTTCCAATTGCCTCCTATGCATGTGAGGGCTGGACAATGAATAAAGAAGACCGAAGAAGAATTGATGCTTTTGAGATGTGCTGTTGGTGAATGATGCTGAAAGTACCACGGACTGCTAAAAGAACTAACAAATCTGTCCTGGAGGAAGTGCAGCCGAATGCTCCTTGGAAGGGAGAATGGCCAGACAATGTTTCTACAAGCATATTAGTATGTTCTGTAAGAATTCCCAGGTATATAACATAGCTGACAAGGGATAAGGCTGTAGTCACTTCTTAGCCACAGTCAGCTACCCAGAGGGAGCAAGTAGTTGGACATGTGGGCTCAGGACCAAAGTTGCAGGGTACATCAAGCTCAACTGGCATAACATACTACCAAAAAACATTGTTCCACATCCTACATTGGCAAGTAGTGACTGGGATCTTAAAAGCTTGCAAGCAGCCATCTAGATGCAACAATGGCTCCCTCATCATCCAGAGCAAAGAAGAATAAAGAAAACCAAAGATTCATGGAAACAATTAGTCCAAGTGACTGGTACCCCATGCAATCCTCAGCCTATACAACTATGAGACCAGAAGAACTAGATGGTCCCCAGCTCTCACTGTCAACCACTCAGAGGGGGATCTATGTAGGAGATCCTGGATAGAGTGGGAGAATAATGTGGAACAAAACTCAAAATCGTTTGAGAAAAAAAAGGGGGGCCAGATTTGTTGGTCTGATAGAGCCAGGTGGAACCCCTGAGACTAGGCCCCTAGCTGCCCTTAAGGTCTGGAATTGAACCCACTCCTGTGGCTTCCACCCAAAAAAAAGACAGACATGTAAGCTGAACATTTATACTAAGTAGATACAGTCCTTGGAGATAAAAATCGTGGGAGAATAGAAGGGCTGTGTATGCACAGGGAGGCATCTCAGGGTGCAGGGATGCTTGGAGGGAAGGGCACAGGGGAGGCAGGGGGAGGGGAGCTGTTGCCTTGTGGTAAAGTGTAGTCAATACCATGAGACTAAGTATATATGAACTGCTGTATGGAAAGTGAATTTACTCTGTAAACTTTAACCCAAATCACAATTAAAAAAAAAAAAAAAAAAGGTATTGAAAGTCAAAGAAGTTTTTTAAGAAATAATGATTTAATATGGAATTTTGTATTGCTTGCTATCACTTAGAGACACCTCTAGTCGTGAAAGCTGCATAACACCATTTAGATGCAATGAATAAAAAGTGAGGTTGGTTAACATTTAAAAAAATAAAATCGTTTCAGCAATAGGAAGACCAGGTGACTACAGACTATTAGAGCCTTAGGCTATTGTTGGCTGCACCCTCAGGCCCACTTGACCTCTGAGAAGAGCCAAAGCTAGAAGAATGCCTTCCTGATTGAAATATTATCATTTTTGCTTTCATTTGTTTCTTTAAAGAAACTAAGAAATTAATAAAATGAAAATCAATTTTTTATTTACCAAAATATTTAACTTTGCTGAGTTTTCTATTCTTTCCTTAGATACAAGTTTTTATTTTCATTTGGAATTGTATCTGTCCAGTCTGAACCATTTTCTTACATCATTTTCTATAAATAGCAGACAATGAATTATCCTAGCATTTGTTTTCCAGAAACTATCTTCATTTTACTATTATATTGTTGTTGTTGTTGTTGTTGTTATTTGCCATCAAGTCAGACCCGACCCATAGCGACCCCTCCTTGGGTTTCTGTGGCGGTATCACTATGGAAGTAGATTGCCCAACCTTCCTTCCGAGGAGTGGCTGGTGGGTTTGAACCGCCAGCCTTCTGGTTAGCAATCAAGTGCCTTA
>NW_006921615.1:13773041-13783289 GCF_000298275.1 Orycteropus afer afer
CAATGGCCAGACTTTGTCTCATCTATTTTGGTCATGTTGTCAGAAAGGACCATTCCCTGGAGAAGGATGTCATGCTTGGTAGGGTGGAGGGTCTATGAAAGAGGGGGAGGCCTTCAATGAGATGGATTGACACAGTGGCTGCAATGATGGGCTCAAGTATAGCAGGAATTGTGGGGCTGGCGTGGGATCAGGCAGTGTTTCGTTCTGCTGTGCACGGGGTCGCTATGAGTCAGAAATGACTCGACGGCTCTTAACAACAACAACAACAATTTCATTAACTTCTAGCCTTGATTATTTCTGCAAAGAAGTCAGTTATAAATTTTATCACTGTTCTTCTGTATGTAATGTCTCTTTTTCTCTGACTGCTTTCTGTATATTCTCTTTTTCTGGCTTACTACCATTTGAATAAGATGGGCTTGGTTGTGGTTTTTCTGCACTTTTTTTTTCCCCCTTCGGTTATTCTTGGGAATTGTTATACTTCTTGGATTTGTAAAATGATGTTTTCTGTTTTTTTCTAAATTTGTGGGAATTTGGGCTGATATTTATTCTATTTAAAACTAATTATGTTGCATTCCCTTTCTCTTCTTCTTCTGGGAGTCAAGTACTTGTTTGTCATTGTGCTTGATATAGCCTGCTGTATCTCAGAGGTTATTGTGATTGTTTTTCCCTCGCCAATCTCTTCCCTCCATGTTATTCATATTGTATAATGTTTATTGATTTTTAATCAGTTTTCTGACTCTTTGTCAGCTGTTTAATCCTCCAATAAATCCTTCACTTCAAATTCCATATTTTTCACTTTTAAAATTTTTATGTTAATTCTTTTTATAGTTTTTATTCTATATTGAAAGTACCCAATTGCTCACTTATTATGACTATCTTTCCTTGAACTTTTTTTAAAGTAATTTTTCTTCTGATTTCAACACCTTGGTATTCTTGAAGTCTAGTTTTATTGAATGATTTTTCTCTTGGATATATGTCATATTTTCCCTTTTTTAACATATCTAATAACTTTCATTATATATCTGAAATTGTGGGGGTTATTTTGTAAGGATTCTGGATTATAGAGATTCTCTAGGTTATTCAGAGGTTTCTGTTTTGTTGTATTTTATTTTCTAGCAAACAATTAAGTTTCTGGCTTAGCGTTATGTACTTTTGAAAGTACATGTACAGTATGTACATGTGCCTTTGAATTGATTTTATCCTTACTCTAAAATGAATCCCTTAGTCCTGAAACAAGGTCTTTATTCTTATGATAAGGCCCTTTTGAACTTTCAATGGATTCTTCTGGGGTTTGCCAATCCCTTCTGACTTGGCAGAATTCAAAGTCCAAACTCAATTTCTCCCGTTGTGAGCAATAGCTGAAATTTCTGTTCAGTTCTTTCATTCTTCCAATTGTTGCTTTCTACTGGTTTCTTTGACTCATATCCATGTATGCACAAACCCACTGTCATCGAATCAATTCCTACTCATAGCAACCCCCTTTGGTTTCCGAAGCGGTAAATCTTTATGGAAGTCTTCCTTCTGCGAGTGGCTGGTGGGTTTGAACTGCCAGTCTTCTCATTAGCAGTCAAATGCCTTAGGCTCTATGCCACCAGCCAAAAATGTGTTGAATATTTTAATGCATATTTTGGAGTTCCCTTCCTGGGTGTTTCCCTATTATTAAAGATTTCTCCTTTTAATTTTCAAATACTATGGATGTTCTGAACTCTGTCCTCTGGATGTCTCAAACCAATGACACTGCCATTTCTAGATGAGTTTCAGATGTTTCAGCATGGGGATGGGAGAAAGTCCACACGGGGAAGGAAAGGAGGATTATATAAATACAGTTCTATCCTCACGTGTTTTCCTGCTTTCAGGGCTGAATAATTTCATTTCTGCTTGCTTTTGGTTTCTTCTCAATAATTCCAAATAACATTTTTTGTATTCGTTTGTTAGGAATTTTACATTATTATCTATCAGATGGTTAGTCTTATATGAGCACTTGCATCATTATCCTTTCTGGACTTCTCTTGAGTAAGAAATAAACTTTTTTTTTCTTTTTTTTTTAATTGTGATTTCAGTGAATGTTTACAGAGCAAATTCATTTTCCTTCAACAGTTCATACACATTTTGTTTCATGATATTGACTGTGATCCCCGTAATGTAACAGCTCTCTTCCCAAGTCCTCTCTCTGGTTATCCTTTCCATGTGTCTTTGTTGCCTATGCATTCCTTTCCTCTGGGATCCCTCCCTGTACAAATACTGCCCCTTTGGTCTCCCAAAGTTGATTGTTCTAAGGAGTTTATCTACCTGGTGAAATATTCACCTTATACACTGACAGCCACGGAAGTAAGTTCAATTCTAGGCCCAAAGGGTCAATTGAAGCCAGTCTCAGGTCGTTCACCAGTCTCTATCAGACCAGTAACCTTGATCTTTTTTTATAATTTTGAATTTTGTTCCATGTTTTTCCTCCCACTCTATTCAGGATCTCCAATTTTGATCCCTTTCCAAGTGGACAACAGTGGTAGCAAGGCACCATCTAGTTCTTCTCGTCCCAGGGTCTTGTAGGCTGAGGTTTGTGTGGTCCACTAATCCTTTGGACTAATTGTTTCCATGTGTCTTTGATGTTCTTCAGTCTTCTTTGCTCTGGACAAAGAGAGACCAATTGCTTAGATGGTGGCTTACACGATTTTAAGACTGTGATCACTAATCAGCAAAGCAGAATGTAGAACAATGTTTTTGTGTAGAATATACCAGTTGAGCTTAGTGTCCCCCGTGACCATGGTCCCAAGCCCATGGACCCAGTGACTCACTCCCTCAGGGTGTTTGGCTGTGTCCAAGAAGTTATCATAAGTTTGCCCTGTTAGCTATATTATATACATAGCACAAATACATATATAGAAATATCATCGGCCAAACTTATGTATAGTCATGGTATATTCCCTTTTGCCTAGATATACCTGTTCATTTAGCCTGTCTAACTATGTGTCCACCCATGGATTAACCCATGGATTGATGTTTGCTGTTACTGATAATGCAGTGTTGGATATGTACAAGTGTTTATCTTTCTTGTCTGTACCTGTTGTGCACCTCTTTGTGTCTTCCTTTTCCTTAGTGTTATTGTGTTGGTCATTCACTTTTAGTATATTGCCTTTCTCTTCACCCAAATCAATACTTGTCTCTTACATATCTAGCAATTTTCCCTCCCCTCCCTGGTAACTAACCAAGAAATTTTCCTTCCATATGTTAACCCTCCCTTGACTTTTCAAAATAGTAGACTCAGAAAATATTTGCCCTTCTGTGATTGACTTATTTCATTTATTTTATCCAAGTTCATGCTTGTTATGAAGTGTTTCATAGATTCCACATTAGTCTTTAGTGTTGCATAATACTCCATTGTGTGTTATCCAAGCCTCTGCTGATGGGCACTTAGGTTGTTTTCATCTCTTTACTATTGTGAATAGTGCTATAATAAACAAGGATGTGCATATATCTATTCATTTCCTAACTCTCACTTATTTAGGGCATATACCTAGTAATGGGATTGATGTATCAAATGGTATTTCTATTTCCAACTTTTAAGGAATCACCATACTGTTTTCCACAGTGGTTGTAGAATCAAGTAAACTTTGATATCATTTAAGCTAGTATATTGTGTTTGTTACTATGGAGACAAACCTAATCCTAATTGACACAGGTAAGTCAGAATACCTCCCTGTGGAATGAAAAGTCAGTCTCATGATGAACTTGAGATGGAATATAGAGCAAGTCCTATGGGAAGACAAGTGCACCAATCTCCAAAATTGCCATAAAAACAGTAGCAGAGAAAAGAAGAAAGTCTTGCAACTTTTTGCATTACAGATGTTGTTGTTGTTGTTGTTGTTGTTGTTGTTTGCCGCCTAGTTGGCCCCGACTCATAGCGACCCCTCCTTGGGTTTCTGAGGCAGTATCACTATGGAAGTAGATTGCCCCATCTTCCTTCTGAGGAGTGGCATTACAGATATTCCCTGCTTTTTGGAAGTTCGCTTTACACCATTTTGCTTTTATGAAAGTCCCACCTTGTTGTTGTTGTTGTTATGTGCTGTCGAGTCAGACCCGACTCATAGCAATCCCTCCTTGGGTTTCTGAGGCAGTATCACTACGGAAGTAGATTGCCCCATCTTCCTTCCAAGGAGTGGCTGGTGGGTTTGAACCGCCAGCCTTCTGGTTAGCAGTCAAATGCTTAGGCACTACGCTACCAGAGCTCCCTAGTCCTACCTTAGTACCTATTTTTGTTAATCAAAAGAAATCCGAAGAGAGTTCTCACTTTTTTTTGTTGCAGTGGTGGTGGTGAAAAAATACGTAAGACATTCACCAACAAAACAACTTCCTTGTTTACAACTCAGGAACATTGATAACATTTTTCATGTTGTGCCACCATTATTGTTATCCTTTTCCAAAATATTCCACCACCATTAGCATAAACTCAACAGCCCATACACACACAAAAAAAAGCCTCCCTTTTCCCGGCTCGCTCCCACCCCTGGTAACCATTAATAATCTTTGGTTTCTAATTTAGTCTCCCCTCCCTTCCCATCCTTGGTAATCAACAAAGAAAGTTTCCTTCTATATATACACCTTTCCTTGACGTTTTACAATAGTAGACTAATACAATATTTGTCCTTCTGTTATTGATTTATCTCACTCAACATAATGTCCTACAAGTTCATCCACATTATGTGGTATTTTGCAGATTCTACATTATTCTTTGGGTTGTATAGTAATCCATTGTGTGTATGTACCACACAGATTGTTTACCCATTCCTCAAATGACGGGCACTTAGGTTGTTTCCATCTGTTTGCTTTTGTAAATAATGCTGCTATGAGCATGGGTATGCATATATCTGTTTGTGTCCTGCCTCTCACTTCTTTAGGATATATACTTAGTAATGGGATTGCTGGGTCAAATGGTATTTCTATGTCTAACTTTTTAAGGAATCACCATACCAAATTCCACAGTGGTTGTATCATTTTACAGACCCACCAGCAGTGTATCAGAGTCCCAATTGTTCCACATCCTGGCCAACATTTGTTCTTTTCTGTCTTGTTGAACTTTGCTATTAATGCTGGGGTGAGATGGTATCTCATGGATGTTTTGATTTGTACTTCTCTTATGGCTAACAATCATGAACATTTCTTCATGTGTTTGTTGGCTACTTGAATATCTTCTTTTGTGAATTATCTGTTCATATTTTCTGCCCATTTTTTAATTGGATTGCTGGAATTTTTGATGTTGAGGTGCTGGAGTTTTCTATAAATTTTAGAGATAAATCCTTTGTCAGATATGTCATTGCTGAATATTTTTTCCCATCCTATGGGTTCTCTTTTTATTCTTTTGGAGAAATCTTTTGATGCACATAAGAATATAACTTATAAAAGGTCCAAATCATCTAGTTTATCTTCTGCTGCTTGTGCATCTTGAGTTATGCTTGATAGTCTATTTATGCCATAAATCAGAGCCCCGAAGTTTGCCCCTATTGTTTCTTTGATCAACTTTACACTTTTTGGTTTCACGTCTAAGTCTTTGATACATTTGGAGTTAGTTTTTGGGTATGGTTTAAGTTATGGATCGTGTTTCATTTTTCTGCAAATGGATATCCAGTTTTGCCAGAACCATTTGTTAAAAAAACTATCTCTTTCCCTATTGAATGGATTTTGGCCCTCTGTCAAAGATCAGCTGACTACTGATCAATGGATCAATTTCTGGGTTCTCAATTTTGCTCCACTGGTCTATATGTCTGTCATTGTACCAATACCAGGCTGTTTTGACAACTGTGAGTGTGTATTAGGTTCTGAGATCTGGGAGTGTGAGACATCCCACTTTGTTCTTCTTCTTCAGTTTTGTTTTGCTTATCCAAGGTCTCTTTCCTTTCCATATAAAATTAGTGACTGGTAATTCCATGTCTTTAAAGAATGTTGATGGAATCTGGATCAGGATTGCATTGAATGTATAGATTGCTTTGGGTAATATTGACATTTTCACAAAGTTCAATCTTCCTCTCCATGAACAATATTTTTCCATTTATGTAGATCTCTTAATAGTTTCTTGAAGTAGTGTTTTGTAGTTTTCTATGTATAGGACTTTTGTGTTCTTATACACAAAAGATTTATCCTCAAGTATTTTATCTTTCTAGTTATTGGAAATGGTATTGATTTCCTTATTTTCTTTTCAGAGACCTCTTTGCTGGTGAAGAAGAATTCAACTAATTTTTGTATGTTGATGTTGAATCTTGCCACTATGCTAAATCTTTCAGTAAGTTCCAATAGTTTTATTGCTTAGCTACTTGGATTTTCTATGTGTAGGATCATATTATCTGAAAATAGGAGTAGTTTTACTTCTTCCTTATCAATTTAGATACCTTTGATTTCCCTTTATTGCCTTATTGCTCCAGCTAGGATTTCCAATACAAGGTTGAATAGAAGTGGAGCTAGAGTACATCCTTGTCTTGTTTTCCTTTTGGCAAGGGAAATGGTTTCAGTCTCTTTCCATTGAGAATAATGTTGGCTGTTGGTTTGGCATATACACCTTTTATTATGTGGGGGATTTTCCCTTCTATTCCTATTTTTCTGAGAGTTTTTATGAGGAACAGATGTTGAATTTTATCAAGTGCCTTTTCGTTATCTATTGATATGATCATATGATTTTTTAGTTTTATTTTACTTATGTGTTGGATTACATTGATTTTTTTTCTAGTGTTGAACCATGCTTCCATACCTGTATGAATCCCACTTGGTCATGATGTATTATCTTTTGATATGTTGTTGTCTATTGGCTATGATTTTGTTGAAGATTTTTGCATCTTTATTTATGAGAGATATCAGTCTGTATTTTTCCTATCCAGTATTGTCTTTGCCTGGTTTTGGTATCAGGGTTATGCTTGCTTCATAAAATGAATTTGGGAGCATTCCATCCTTTCATATGTTCTGAAATAGTTTGACTAGGATTGGTGTCACTTCTTCTATGAATGATTGGCAGAATCTTCCAGTGATACCATCTGGGCCAGGACTGTTTTTGTTGGTAAATTTTTATGATCTGTTCAGTTTCTCTTTTGCTATGGGTCTATTCAAGTTTTCTACATAAGTTTGTGTTAATTTAGGTAAGTAGTGTGTTTCTAGAAATCTGTCCATTTTTTCTAGGTTTTCAAACTTGTTGGAGCACAGTTCTTCATAGTATCTTCATATTATTCTTTTTACTTCTATTGGTTCTGTTTTGATGTCGCCTCTTTCATTTCTTCTTCATGTTATTTGCATCTTTTCCTTTGTTAAATTTGCCAATTTTGTTAATCTTTTCAAAAGAACCAACTTCTAGTCTTGTTGACGTTTTCTATTGTCTTTCTATTTTCTCTTTATATCTGCTTGACCGGTTATTATTTCCTTTCTTCCTTCCTTCTGGTGACTAGGCTTTTTTTTTTTTTTTTTTTTGCTGCTCTTTTTCTAACTGTTGGAGATGTTGGGTTAAGGTGTTGATTTTAACTCTTTCTTCTTTTTTGATGTTTGCATTTATTACTATAAATTGCCCTCTGATCACTGCTTTTACTGTATCTTAAAGATTATGGTATGTTGTGTTTTCATTCTCATTTGAGTCAAGGAATTGTTTTAATTTCATTTTTCATTTCTTTTATTATCCAGTTGTTTTTGAGGAGTGTGTTTTCAGTTTTCACATGATTGTTCTTTTTCCATTGGTCTTCCTAGTGTTGATTTCTACTTTTCTGGCATTGTGATCTGAGAAAATGCTTTGCAGTATTTCACTGTCTTTAAATTTATTGAGCTTTGTTTTGTGGCCTAACATATGGTCTATCCTGGAGAATGTTCCCTGTGTCATGGAAAAGAATGTATATTTTGCTATTGTGGGTGACATGCTCTGTAGATGTCTATAAGGTCAAGTTGATTGATAGTATTGTTTAGCTCTGCATCTTCGTTGAATTCTTTCAAGTTGTTCTATCTTTTATTGAAAGGGGTGTATTAATGTAAATGTCTCCTTCTATTACTGTGGAGTCATTATTTGTCTTTTCAATTCTATTAAAGTCTGCTTTGTATAATTTGAGGCACTTCCATTGGGTGCATAGATTTTATTATGGTTGTTTCTTGTTCAACTGGTCCTTTAATCATTATATAATGTCCTTCCTTGTCTCTTATGGTCATTTTTGTATTAAAGTCTATTTTATCAGAAATTAATATTGCTACTCCTGCTCTCTTTTGCTTGGTATACGTTTTTCCAACCTTTGATTTTCAGTCTATTTTTGTCTTTGTGTCTAAGGTGAATTTCTTGTAGACAGCATTTGATAGGTCATGTTTTCTTATCCAATCTGCAACTCTTCAACCATTGAGTAGTGCATTTAATCCAATGACATTCGGGGTAAATATCAACAAGTATGACTTTATTGCTGTCATTTTAATATGTGTTCTTTTGTGGTGTTACTAATTTCTTTTTACCACATAATTTTCTGGGCTGAGCTCATTTTGTTTATGAGTCATGTTATCATCTCTTTCATTGTTATTGTTTTAGTATTTACTAAATATTTGTGCATGTCCTCTTTTTTATTTTAATGTGACAATTTATTATTTTTCTTTGAGGTAACCCTGTGATTTATAATTTTCTTCCCGTTTAAAACAGTCTGTTCTATCTTGCAATTGTCTTGACTTCTTCACCATTTAGAAGTTCTGTAACTACATTATTTATACCCTCTTTTTGGTTTGTAGTTGTCCTCATTTGCCAGTTGATATCTCTGGTTCCCTGTTTACAGTCTTATAAGCTTATTTTACTTTCAATACTTCTATAACTTGATTAGTTTCTGGGTTATATTATCATTTGTATTAATCATTGGCTGTTATTTGTTGTTGTTGGTTCTCTGCCTGATGGACTCCCTTTAGCATCTTTTGTAAAGTTGGTCTGGTTTTAACAAAGTCCCTTAATTTCTGCTTATTAGGAAATCTCCTAGTTTCATCCTCATATTTGATAGACAATTTTGTTGGGTATATATTTCTTGATTGGGATTTTTTTTTTTTTAAGGCTTTCATATATGTCATTCCATTGCTTTTTTGCCTACAAGGTTTTTGCTGAGAAATCAGAGCTTAATCATATTGGTTGTCCTTTATAGGAAACTTTTTGTTTTTCTCATGCTGCTTTCAGGATTCTTTCTTTGTCTCTGGTTTTGGTGAGTTTGATAATAATATGCCTTTGTGTTTTCCTTTTGTGATCTATTCTGTTTGGGGTTCATTGAACTTCTTGAATGGATAAATTCTTGTCTTTCATCATATGGGGGAAATTTTTTTTCCAACAAATGATCAACAATTTTCTTTGTGGTTGTATTTGTCTCTCCTTCTTCTGGAATTCAGGTTACATGTAGGTTCTTTCTCTTGATGATATCCCACATGAATCTTAGTCTTTCTTCATTATATTTTGATCTTTTTTTTCCTGATTGATCCCTTAACAAAGTAGTATTGAGGCATTTGTTTTCAATCTCATTAATTCTGTCTTTCATTGATTTGATTCTACTCCTTTTCCATTCAATGTGCTATCTATTTCTGATATGTTACTATTCATCTTCTGGATTTCTGTTTGTTGTTTTTTCTATTGTTTCTAATTTTTTGTTTATTTTGTCTATTTGTTCTTACATTATTTTCCTAAATTGTTCTAGAGTTTTGTTTACATTTTCCTTAATTTTTTAGGTATTTTCCTTGTTCTTGTCAGTGTTTTCCTGGATCTCTCAATCCTTTGAAAGTACCCAAATATACTTCTTTTGAATTCCTCATCTGGGAGTTCCAATACTTCTTCCTCAGGCATGTTTTCTGGGTTTGAATCCTTGTTCCTTGCTTCTACTACTTTATCTTACTTTTTTTGTGTCTGGACTGTGATGATCTGTTATCTCCAAGACATTGTGGTGGTATTATATGTATGGTTTTTGGTTGTATGTTAGTGACATTCACAAAAGATATTTTCCCTTTATTTATTTATTCATTTTTTAATATAAGTGTGTGAGCAGGAGACTGTGCTCCTCTATTCACTAGTTGTTAGCACCTAGGCACTCACCATCTGTCTGTGGTGGGTGTGATAGAGAATGAGAGTGTGTACAGAGATCTCTGTTAGCTGTTCATGAAGAGCAGTTGAGGGTGAGTTGAGCTGGTATTGTCCACCATATAACATTGGTCACTTGAGGCAAAAGCAAGTGGTAGTCATCACTCAGCGATTGGCTCCACAGCAGGTGCACGTATGGTTGGGTTGTGTGGGAA
>NW_006921615.1:13783823-13848450 GCF_000298275.1 Orycteropus afer afer
TAGTGATACTGCCTCGGAAACCCAAGGAGGGGTCGCTATGAGTCGGGGCCGACTTGACGGCACATAACAACAACAACATATCTGCCAAGGCAGGAATGAGAGAAAAGAACAAGAGTGGGAGAATAGAGATAACTGCAAAAGGAAAACAAGGGATGGGATGAACCAAAAGAAATAAAGAAGGGAACCAGGAAAAGGGAAGTTAAATTAAAAAAGAAAAATAAACCAAGAACCAGGGATGAGGAAGAGGGAAAAAAAAGTAAGATAAAAAGAATAATTTAAAAACAAACAAACAAAAATAAAACTATGACCCAGGCTGTGCCCTGGCAGATGGAATCCCTGTAGGTCAAGAAGTTGAGTGGAGGTGGGGGTGGGGAAAATGGCCACATCCCTGTTCACCAAGAGGATGTTGGGCAAAAGAGTAACAAGGGGAATATCACACCTCTCCAGTCATCAGTCTCCAGTGTGGTTGTCTGTGCTGTCATTGGCAGGTGGACCCCACTCCCAGGTCACAGTCCACACAAGAACAACACTTGCACACACTCAAGATGGCTATGCCAGTTGCTTGCAAACATCCAAAATTGGCTGCATCCTCAAGACAGCCGCCAGCAGCCCACAGATTCACTTGTCCCCTTCTTTGCTGTTCTCCCTTCTGGTCATCAGGCACCAACGCAGTCCTTGCCCATGCAGCTTTGGTAAGCAAAGCTGATTCTTAAGTAGCTATTGGGAAATATTCAAAAAAGTTTTGCCCTCAAGACAGCTGGTAGTGCATGCTCTGTTTGTCTCTTTACTCACTGTTTCCTTCTGGTTCTTCTACTAGTTGGTATTTAGTCTACTTGTTTCTCATTCCCTTCAAAGTTCAGGGTTCCAGGATCATCTTCTGTATTGTTTTCAATTGTTTTCTCATTTTTTTGCTGCAGAGGGTCTATATAGCTTGTCTGCCTATTCTGACATCTTGCTGGAACCTCACTGAGAATGTTCACTTTTATGAGAAAAGATGAAAAGTGAATGTAGGTTCAGTGTTTGTTTTGTAGCAAGCCAGTAAAAAGGCAGCACACCCTGAGTAGTGGTGTCCCCAAGTTCCTTCCTGGGAACTACATTTAACATCTCAGCATTAAGCCACCATAGCTGTGAATTGTGTATGTGAGCATGCTTTACAATTATCTGTGATGCTTTATATCAATTATCACACATTAGCAAGATGTGTTCTAAGATAACAGAAAACCCTAAGAGAGCTTGTAAGGGTGTTACGCTTAGTGTAACATAATTAAGTGTTTTGTTAGTGGTGAATGAAATAAAGACATTATACATGTGTTGAACCTACCTGCATCCAGTTAGGTCACCAGCTATGTTACCAGGGCTACCACCATCACTACTACAACCTCTCAGCTCTCCAGTGTATTCACTATTGGATTCTGTTTAGGGAAACTACACAATACATACATTATTTTGACTTTATTTAAGCTGTATATTTATCATATTATTCCTGCTTTTTGTATATGTTAGTGTTATTTTAGGTTTTATGTTATTTGATATGATTTGGTAAGTTATTTTTGGGTCTAGAAATTCTCAAAAAAATTTTCCCATATAAATTAATGGCAATTGCTTCTTTGCTATATGCCATTTCAGCTTGCCAAAGGTTTCATAGGAACACTCTACTTTTAGATAGGGGGAAAACCTGTATTAGGTTCTTAAAAAATTATTGCATAAATATGAAATAGGGAAAACCTGAAAGGAACAAAATGTAAAAATGTCTTGTTTTTACACATTTAATGACCACAAATTCCAAAATTTTCAAAATGTAAAATATAGTGTTCCAAATCATGTGATGCATTCCAATGGTTCTTTAACACTAAATGTTTGGTTATAAAAATATGCTAACTGAAAATATTTTTTTTCTATAGATAGCCTTGACTTAGGATGGTGTTCCATTCCAACAACTCCACTTTTTAAGTTGATTTTGATATGTCAAAGATCTTTTTTTTTCTTTTTTAAGTTTTCATTATTATTACCTTTAATTATTGCTATCTTTATAAATCCAATCTTTGAATATCTGTGAGTGAACATCTAGGAATGATAATATCTGCAAATTATACACTGCAACATGGTATGTAGTACATACTACTAATGATAAGATGTACCAAAAAAAAAAACAGATGTTGTAAATGCAGTCCCTCATAACTTGAATACAATGAACAGATGTTGTAAATGCAGTCCCTCATAACTTGAATACAATGAAAATTGGGGTCACTTATCACATGCAGAAAAATGCTCACTATTTCTACACACCATTCAGAATGTAAAATAACTTTTTTTTGGGGGGGTGGTCATATTTCCTCTTTTCCTAGATTAATTTTTGTTTTCACTTGCCTAAACATGTTAGGGTAATGACTAAGTGACTAAGTAGAGTGATCTACTCTAGAACTACATATGCGAACACACAGTTACACACTCACACACAGAATTCCTTACCTGGGATTTCTAGCTAAGATAAGATCCTGAAGTGTGGACACTGGAAATGACCAAAAGCCACTGGCTGGTGCTACATCCATGGCACAATGCTATAACACCCCAAATAATGGTATTACCCCTTAATTCACTCCATTTCTAGCAAGACAAGGACCTCTACTGGCACATTGCCTAAGGCATTTGACTCCTAGCCAGAAGAATGGCTGATCAAACCCACCAGCAACTCCATGGAAGTCTTTCTTGGAAACCCAATGTGGGTCACTATAAGTTGGAATTGACTTGTTGGCAGTGGGTTTGGTTTTTAGTTTTGGTTTCTAACAAGACACCAGAGACAAGGGAACCCTAGACAACTACAGTGAACTGGATGATGTCATGGTTGAAAACTATATGCAATGAACGCAAACCAAACCAAACACACTGCCATTGAGTCAATTCAGACTCATAGTGACCCCCATTGGGTTTCCAAGGCAATAAATCTTTATGGAAATAGATTGCCCCATCTTCCTTCTGCAGATGCCAACCTAGTTAGCAGTCAAATGCCTTAGGCACATACAGAACTGTTTATATCTAGTGAGTTGCTTTTCTAATCATTCAGTAAGTAAGAAAGTGATTTGAGTTAATTATATGTAATCAGATTTCCTTTCTGAATAGAAGTGGTCCCTGGCTTGAGTTTGGAAAAGCTCTTTTTATCAAATTGGGATCTCTTCATGGAAAAATAACCCTGTTTTTTGTTGTCACCTTTCCCCACGATGCTGACAGATGAAGGAATGCATTTTCTATTAGACAATATTTTCCTCAGTTTAATTTCTGTTAAGTTATACAACCCTACTGGCCCCCCAAGTCTTCTACCACTCTCCCCATTGTGTACTAAGTCACTAGCAGAATGCTATACTGGATAATTTTCACTGACATATTTCTACCCATCCATGACAAGGTTACCTTGTGGCCAGAGGATCTCTTTCTCTTGTTTTTCCCCTTCCTCTCTTCATCTTCCTCTCCCAACACACAACACAGAAACACACACACAAAACATCACAATCAGAGGTTTTGAACTTTTTTTGTCATCAAAATTGGGAAATAGAGTCCTTGGTTAATCATATTGTATAAAATATTTCAAAAACCATTGCAACGTGTACTTGTTATCATGAACTCTGCAATTCTCCTTGCCTACACTTTCTGCAGCCTGGTAGATTATCATCCCTGCATGCTCTGTGCTTTACGTGCAGTCATCTCTGAAGCACAAGCAAAGCCTCCAGCAACCAAGCAGGGCATTCCTTCAATCTGTATTTAAGAGTTAATTGCAATCCTGTTCCTTGAAGTACTGCCACAATTCCCTGCTTCACTGAAGAGTCTTTGATATAAACCTACTGCTCTTGGAAAGATTACAACTTCTGCACTTGGATTCCTCTAGCAGGGTGCACAAGAACACCAGGTATGAAAGCAAAATTGCTTTCTGTGCAGTATGTGAGTTTCACACTTCTCACTTCTCACATTAGGTACAATGTAAACTGAGGAGCTTGCTAATCTCTGAAATGCAAATCTTCACTTAGAGTTTCAAAGTGTCCAGCCCATGAGGATAAATGTATTGTATATTGGTTGCAATTTGCTGAGAAGTTATAGTCTTATACAGTGATGCGTCTGACTCACCACCAGAAGGACATGATCTTTGGAACATTTAATTCCCAAAGAAATTATCTACATAAGGAATTTTTTCTACAGTACTTTCCAAATCACTTCTTTGAAAAATAAAAGTCATCTATAAAAAAGTTGGGAGCTCTGGTAGCATAGTGGCTTAGGCACTTGACTGCTAACCAGAAGGCTGGCGGTTCAAACCCACCAGCCACTCCTCGGAAGGAAGGTTGGGCAATCCTACTTCCGTAGTGATACTGCCTCGGAAACCCAAGGTGGGGTCGCTATGAGTCAGGGCTGACTCCACGGCACATAACAACAACAACATAAAAAAGTTGGCCTGCGTTTGAAAGTGAATAGTTTTCTCTCTGTCACATGGACACCAAACCTACCAACTTAAGGTCATTAGAAACAAAATAACAATGAGTAGGAAATATAAGAAAATATCAAAACACATTGAAGTGTTTGCGATGTCTATACAGTTTAAATTAATTTTCATTTTATGGAAAATGTAGTGGGGGGAAGACCTTTTCTAGAGCAGTTTCTAGTGTTTTACCTCTTATTTCATTGTTTGACTGAAATTTGGTACCTAATAATTGCAACACCTTTGTTCAGCCATTAAAATCTAAAATGCCATTGAACCAGAAGGAGACAAAACGTTTTTAAACTTGTTTACATTAGAGGCCACAAGATTACTTTTGGCAATTGACTTGAGACTTGTTTCTCCAATTGGGATATTATAAATATCTATATTAGAATCCCCAAGGCATTTCTTTTTTTACTGCAGACTACCAGGCTTTCCTCCAGAGCGGCTGAATAAGAGTCTATGGGCTAGGAGCTCTGAAATCTCTATTTTTAGTAAATGACCAGATCATTCTTATGAAACGTCAAAATTTAAAGGTCAGTTCAAAGAGCATCCTATGACAAAAAAGTGAGGCTTGTCTACATTAAAAAGAAAAATAAATAAAAATAGAAGTAAAGTGTAATTTAGCTTAATTACCTGAAAGACTGTATGTCATAGATAACAAGCTATATAACACATTTATTTTAGGTGCCAAAATTTTGCTATCTCTATTTGGTTTTCTTGTTAGCTTTATAATTAAAATAAAATTTTAAAAAAAGAAAAATAAGCAAACTGAAGCAAAATATATTTTTGCATCCTTCTGTTCAAAGTTAGCAATTTTTTTTTTCTTCTCTTAAGACCATAGAGCAATTAGTGACAGAACTAGAGGTAGGACTGGCAATATCAATATTCTTTGGGATTTTATAATTCTTTTCATCTTCAAAGTGCTTTACAAAACTGTCTAATTAGGCTCACAAGTTCTGGCTCCTAGTCTTGCTCTCTAATCATAAGACAACATACCTGCTCTTCATTCCTTAGCTCTGAGCAACACATCATTCTTAATCATAACTAAAGAAAAAAAGTGTTTATAATAATTTCAACTTAATTAGTGACAAATCTGAAAAAATTCTTCTAAATATAAGTCCAATTGCCTGGACTCTAATCCATAATAGCAAAAGTTGGACATTATTTGTTCATAGCAAAAATAAGTTTTAATTGTTAAATTATCTGTAATTAAATGCACTAGTTAAAATAGTTGTATTTATGAATAAAACATTATTCTAAAGGGTTTCATTTTACTTCCTTGAAAATGACTTTAGCTTTACATTTCTCTTTTATTTTAAAAATAACTTTTTACCTAGTTGTGCTTTTTACTAAACTTTTACTTACATGTGTAGTAGGTTAGCCTTCAAAATAAGAATTAAACATGACCATTCCAAAAACTCATTGCCATTGTGTTGATTTTGACTCATAGTGACCCCCATTGGGTTTTCAAGGCTGTAAATCTTTACAGAAGCAGACTACCCCATCTTCCTTCCACAGAGCAGCTGGTGGTTTCAAACCACTGACCTTTTGGTTAGCTGCCAAAAGTCTTAACCACTATACCACCCGAGCTCCTTATACATGGCCATTAAGGACTGGTATCTTACTTTCACTCTGTCCCTAACTAGTCATATGACTTTGGACAAGAGACTTACTGTTTTTGAAACATAATTTGTTCCTTGGTAAGTTAAAGGAGTTTCTTCCAGTTCTGTGACCCTGGAACTAATTGTATGCATTTCAACATGTCATAAATGCATGGGTGGTTGACTGTCTAAAGCCTCCTTTGGAACCTTCAATGTCACCATCAAATAGATGTGGAGCTTGTGTATCAGAAATTACTACCTACCTAGACATCAGGCATTTTATCCCTTAGACATTATATAGCCAACTAAACAGGTATAGACTAAGTCAAAATTATAAACAACTGAACACAGAGAATGTGTCTTCAATAAAGCATCTCACTGATTTGAGCCAGGATTATATGTTGGGGAGAATAGAGAGTCACCAAAATAATGTCTGGGATCCCTGTGTGGTGCAAATGTTAACATGTTCTGCTACTATGCAAAAAGTTGAAGGTTAGAGTTCATTTAGAGACATCTGAGAAAAAGAGGTCTGGTGCTCTACCACCAATAAATCAGCCATAGGAAACCTATGGAGCACAGTTCTACCCTAGCACACATTGGGGTCATCATGAGTTAGATGGGAACTGGTTTTTAAATAAAGTCTTCTGAGTCTTTGAAAGAACTTTCTACCCTGTAACCCTTCCCCAACCCTCACTGGCTAACAGATGTCTTCCTCAGAAATAAAATTTCATTCTTTTCTTAGGCCTGTTAAGAAAAAATGTGAAAATAAGTTGCCATGTTAATATCTGTCGATTATTTACACCTTTGAGTAAAGGAGATTTCACTTTCTTTTCTGAGAGTATGTGTTGATAGTGTGGAACATGATGATGATATGGGGAGGAAGATAAAAGCTTCCTCCCCTATCATACTGGAAAATGGAACAAAAATTCAACTAATGAGAATCAAGAATACAGAAAAATAAACTTTAGTTATCTCATAAACCCCCTTGGTATGATCAAAGAGTACATATGGTCTGGACAAGATGCACTATGATCATAAATAGAATTATCTGCATTTGGAATCTCTTGACCAAATTTCTTCCAGGCCTATACCACGTACCTAAGAAAAATATGTTGCAACAAGACAAAGTTTCCCTCAGACAAAATTACCTGTGTCCAGAATCATCTCTTCTTCAGAACTCAGTCCTAGTAAAGGACTGGATTCTTCTTGCTAAAAGAACTCTCCTTGCACACATGTCCTTTTCCCCTTCTCTATCCTCTACCCATTTATGTACTGCCATTCTGTGTTTATCTCCAGGCTCTCTCTCTTCTGGCTCTTTCACTTTGACCTCTCTACATCCACAGTTTTGTCTAGCCCACCTCTCTTTCTCTCTCAAGAGTAGGCTACCCCATACCCTCATCCTGCATGTGCTTATTAACCTTCCACAAATGCTATGTTCTTCCTTTTCTCTTCCAGAATTCCCCAATCACCCAGTTTTAAAATCCATTGGACATTTTTATTTTCATTCCTTATTTTATAGACCTTTCTACAACCTTCATCTCTTACCTTTTCAGTTTCTTAACATCATTTTCTCTTTGCTTTCTCCTATAGCTTTAACTCTTGGTTCTCAAGTTGTTTTCCTGGCTTATCTTCCACTAAAAAAAAAAAAAAAAAAAAAAAAACTCACTGCCACTGAGTCAATTCTAATTCATTCTCATTGGGTTTAAGGCCATAAATCTTTATGGAAGTAGAACACCTCATCTTTCTTCCATGAAGCACCTGATGGGTTTAAAACACTGACTTTTTGGTTAGCAGCCAAATGCCTTAACCACCACACCAACACAGCTCCTTATCTTCTACTAAACTTTCCTTAAATTTGTAAAATTTCCAGAACTCCCTGATAAGCTCCTCTCATGATAATTTATATCTTATCCTTAGATGATCTCCCACTGCATCAACTATCACGTGCACTTTAGCTTAAACCAGCTGCCATCAAGTCTACTCCAATTCCGACTTTTGTCAACCCCATATCTGTCAGAATAGAACTGTGCACCACAGGGTTTTGAATGGCTTATTTTTTAGAAGTAGATTTCCAAGCATTTCTTCTGAGGGGTCTCTGTCAAATTTATAACCTATAAATTGATATTCAAGCACGTTTACTGTTCGCAATACCCAGGAACTCCATATTTTAAGTTAAAGAATATGAACTCAAATTGGGTGCAAATCTAAGCTCTACTGATCTCTATGTGTGTCATGTAAGGAAAATCACCAAAATTTCTAAATTTCATTTTCCTTCCTCAAAACCAAAAACAGTATTATCAATAGTCTTCAGCCAAAGAACCTCAGGAATAACCCTATAATTAAACAAGTTAGGTTTACTACTTGTTGCAGCAAGGGAGAACTACATCATGGAGAATAGTTGGATGTTTTAGTAGGAGGATGCTAGAAGAAAACTAAGATAGTATTTGATCTCTGGTTGGATGATTTGGGGGAGGGCCTAAGAAGCATGCATTTGCACCAGATTGGGTACTGTTAGAAAGAGGGAACAATTTTGATTAGGCACCTCAATAAATCTTGCCTATAGGGAGGAGGTAATATGAAGTTGGCAAGAACTTCATATTACTTGGTTCTACAATCAACACCAATGGAAGCAGTAGTCAAAACATCAGATGACGTACTACATTGGGCAAATCTGCTGCAAAAGACCTCTTTCAAACACTGAAGAGCAAAGATGTCTCTTTAAAGACTAAGTTGCACCTAACCCATGCCATGGTATTTTCAATCACCTCTTATGCATGTGAGAGCTGGACAATGAATAAGGAAGACCGAAGAAGAGTTGATGCTTTTGAGTTGTGGTGTTGGTGAAGAATCCTGAAAGTATCATGGACTACTAAAAGAACTAACAAATATATCCTGGATGAAGTGCAGCCAGAATGCTCCTTGGAAGTGAGAATGGCCAGACTTCATCTCACCTACTTTGGTCATGTTATCAGAAGAAACCATTCCCTGGAGAACAATGTCATGTTTGGTGAAGTGGAGGGTCCATGAAAAAAGGGAAGGCCCTCAACAAGATGGATTGACATAATGGCTGCAACAGTGGGCTCAGGTATAGCAAGTATTGTGAGGCTGGCATAGACAGGACCGGGCAGTGTTTCATTCTGTTGTACATAAGGTTGCTATGAGGTGGAGATGACTCAATGGCACCTAACCACAACAACAACAATAGGGAAGGAAATCTAGAATAAGTATAGAGTTGTGATTGTTATAGAAGTAGCAGTCACTGATTTTGGGTGAGCGAGAGGATGTCTGTTACTTTGTGAACTGTATAGTTTAGGAGCTCTGGTAGCATAGTGCCTAAGGCACTTGACTGCTAAACAGAAGGCTGGTAGTTCAAACCCACCAGCCACTCCTTGGAAGGAAGTTTGGGCAATCTACTTCCATAGTGATATCACCTCGGAAACCCAAGGAGGGGTCACTATGAGTTAGAGCAACTCGACAACACATAACAACAACACAACAACAACATCGTGGTTTTGCCCATGCTTAAACAAAATTAGGAGCTCTAGTGGCACTGTGTTTAAAGCATCGGGCTGCTAACCAAAAGTTAGCAACTCAAATCCATCAGCCACTCTGTGGGAGAAAAATGAGGCAGTCTGCTTCCATAAAGATTTACAGCTTTGGAAACCAGATAGGGCAGATCTACTCTGTCCCATAGGGTCACAATGAGTCAGAATCAACTCAATGGCAGAAAGTTTGGTTTTTGGTCGACAAAATCATGAAGTGGTCTTTTTTTGTCTCATTTTTTTACCGGTTCCAGATTGGCCTTGTTGGTGTTCTATGATGTTGTTTTATCCAATGGGAGAATAACATGGCTTAGCTTCTGAGTCAGAGGCTGCTTTTTTTTTTTTCCCCCCAATATGTATCTCATAAAGGGATGATATGTTACTGTGATGATTACTAATATGATACCTTATATAATGTACTCAATTTAATGAGTGGTAAATAAAATTACATCAACACACTTTAGTTCTTCTTCTTCTTATTATTATTATTATTAATGTAGTTAAGACCTCTCAACTGATTTTCAGATCTGTACATTAAATGTATAGCAAACATTTCGAGTCATATGTCCCATAGGTGCCACAATATATCCAACATTAAACTCATTCTGTTCTCTCACATTCCTGTGTCACCAGTTATTTCTTCTTTACTAGGTAATTTCTGTTCATAAACAGATATGTTCCAGTATCTCTCAACTTAGAAACAAAACAAAACTTCTCTTGCACATACAGCAGCATTCAGTACAACAACCCTTGGCAACCCATACAACCCTTGGCAACAAAGCATTTTGAAAATATAGTTTCTACTTGATGTCTCCACTTTCTCACCACCTTAGTTACTTGTTCCTCAGCACACCATGATTGGAATTATATGCTCGATATTCCACTACAGTGATCTGTTTTTATTAGTAATAACATCCAACTTGACAAGACCAACAGTCAATTTTCTGTTCCATGGTGCTTTAGATATAGTTAAGACTCAACATATTTTTATTGAATGAATGAACAAATAAAGTACTTGACATCCTGAAGTTGTGTAAAAATATCCAGCTTATGAAGTTGAAACAATATATGAATAATTTTTAAAATTAGTTTAATTTTCAATTGGATTCTCGGGATCTCTCAACTCATGTATTTTGAATACCTACTTTGTGCTGAATTCCAGGGGTTGGAGTTCCATATTAACATGGTCGTCAAAGGACCTTCCTCTCAAAGTGCTCATATTCCATTTGGAGAGGGGGTAAGGAAAAGGATGATGAGGAGAAGGAGAATAAACAAGTGAGGAAATAAATTTAAATGCCAAGCATTGTCTGTTATTCTACTTTGCACAGAATCACATGGTATATATTTTCTGAAATTGTTATGGAATTGAAAATCTGAAGTGGTGGAAGCAGTGGTGAAGAACATAACTCCCATACACTTGCTTTGGGAAAACTAAAGAGAGAATGGGATGGGAGAACTGCCAAAATTTTGGTGTTTCAGATAAATGTTATAAAGTACAGATGTTTCTCTAAAGTTTATCTGACTTCATCTGAACAATCCAAGTCTGGAAATCAGGTTGCAAATCTACCACAGTAATTTCTTTGGCAAGTTTTCCAGAGTCTCCTTGCTCTGGTCTCTCTCACAATATCTTAAAAGCTTTGCCTCCTTTTTCCTACTTAAAACAAACAAACACACAAAAGCACAAATGTGCAGTTAAAATACATACTCAGTGAAACAAACTTCAAAAAGTTTCGTACAATGTTAAGGAGAATTTATTGCAAAATAGTCCCAGTACATGTTCTATGTTGTATCCAGATTACTTGTTTTTGTATTAGGTAAGATACTTCTGCCTTGAGTATTCAGATCAATCAAGGCAGTGAATCAGTTACCTAATTTGATGTCATTTTAAATAAGAATTTCTTATTTAAATTAAAATTAGTATTACGTAGAATTTTAAAGTAAGCTCTTGATGATTATTGAGGTCAAAATATCCCCTTCTTTTTCAAAATCAAGGATAGTGATAAAATTCTCAATAATACATTACAAACTTTGGCTGTTGTTATGTTGTTGTTAAGTACTGTCAAGTCAGTTACGACTCATAGTCTTCCTGTGTACAACAGAACAAAACACTGCCTGGTTCCTGTGCCATCCTCACAGTCTTTGCTTTGTTTGAGCCCATTATTGCAGCCACTGTGTCAGTCCATCTAATTGATGGTATTCTTCCTTTATGATGACCCTCTGTTTTATCAAGCACGATGCTCTTCTCCAGGGACTGAACCCTCCTGATAACATGCCCAAAGTAAGTGAAACAAAGTCTAGCCATTCTCACTTCTAAGGAGCATTCTGTCTGTACTTCTTCCAAGATAAATCTGTTCATTCTTCTGTCAGTTCATGGTATATTTAATAGTCTTTTCCAACAGCATAGTTCAAAGGAATCAATTCTTTTTCTGTAATCCTATTCATTGTCCAGCTTTTGCATGCATATGAAGTCAGTAAAGATATTATGGCTTGGGTCAGGCACACCTTAATCTTCAAAGTGAAATTTTTGCTTTCTAACATTTCAAAGAGGTCTTTTTTCAGCAAATTTACCCAATGCAATATGTCATTTCATTTCTTGACTCCTTCTTCCATGGGTGTTGATTATGGGTCCAAGCAAACTGAAATGCTTGATAAATTCAATCTTTTGTCCATTTATTATGATGTTGGTTATCGGTCCTGTTGTGAGAATGTTTATTTTCTTTATGTTGAGATATAATTAATACTGAAGGATGTATCTTTGACTTTCATCAATGAGTACTTCAAGTCTTCTTCACATTCAGCAAGCAACGTTTTGTCATCTGCATATTGAAGTTTATAAATGGGTCTTTCTCCAATCCTGATGGTATTTTCTTCTTCATGTAGTCCAGCTTCCAGGATCATTTGATCAGCATATATATTTGGGAGCACCAGGGGCTGGCCAGGAAAGTGAGCAGGGCATGGCAGGCAGGTGTTGGATGACTGTGAGAGACCAGAAAATGAGTGGAGCCATTTGGTACAACTGAGACAAACTTGTCTGTCAGCTTGTCATACTGTGGTGACTTGCATGTTGCTGTGAGGCTGGAGGCTATGCCACCAGGGTTTCACATACCAGCAGGGTCACCCATGGTGGACAGGTTTCAGTGGAGCTTCCACACTAAGACAGACTTGGCATAAGGAAGAGGCCATCCACTTCTCAAAGAATTAGCCAGTGAAAACCTTATGAATACCAGGGAAATACTCTGATATATAACTGGAAAACTTTATGAATAATTCTGAAACATTGTCTGTTATAGTGCTGGATGATGAGCCCCTGAGGTCAGAGAATGCTCAAGATATGACTGGGGAAGAGCTGCCTCTTCAGAGTAGAGCTGACCTTAATCATGTGGAGAGAGTAAAGCTTTGGGGACCTCCATTTGCTGATTTGGCACATCTGAAGATGAGAAGAAACAGCTGCAAGCATCCATTAATAATTAGAACGTAGAATGTATGAAGTATGTGTCTAGGAAAATTGGAAGTTGTCAAAAATGAAATGGAATGCATACAAATTGACATCCTAGGCATTAGTGAGCTGAAATGGACTGGTTTGGGCCATTTTGAGTCAGACAATCATATGATCTACTATTCCAGGAATGACAAATTGAAGAGGATTGGTGTGGCATTCATCATCACAAAGAATGTATCAAGATCTATCCTGAACTACAGTCCTTTCAGTGACAGGACAATATCCATATGCCTATAAGGAAGAACAGTTAATACTACTATTATTCAAATTTATGGACCAACTACCAAAGCCAAAGATGAGGAAATTGAAGATTTCTACAAACTTCTGCAATCTGAAATTGACAAGACATGCAATCAAGATGTGTTAATTATCACTGGTGACTGGAATGCAAAAGTTGGAAACAAAAAAGAACCATGGGTAGTTGGAAAATTTGGCCTTGGTGATAGAAATAATGCTGGAGATTGCATGATTGAATTTTGCAAGACCAATGACTTATTAATTGCAAATACTTTTTTTCAACAATGCAAATGGGGGCTATACATGTAGACTTCACCAGACAGAGTACATAGGAATCAGAATAACTACATCTCAGGCAAGAGGTGATGGAGAAGCTCAATATCTTCAGTCAAAACAAGGCCAGCAGCTGACTGTGGAATAGACCATCAACTGCTCATATGCAAGTTCAAGTTGAAGCTGAAGACAATTGAAACAAGTCCATGAGAGCCAAAAATATCATATTGATTATATCTCTCCTAAATGTAGAGACCATCTAAAGAATAGATTTGATGCATTGAACACTAATGACCAAAAACCTAAGGAACTATGAGATGACATCAAGAACATCATCCATGAAGGGAAAAAAAAAAAAAGTCATTAAAAAGACAGGAAAGGAAGAAAAGACCAAAATGGATGTCAAAAGAGACTCTGAATCTTGCCCTTGAATGGAGAGTAGCTAAAGCAAATGGAAGAAATGACAAGATAAAGGAACTGAAAGGAAGATTTCAAAGAGCAGCCCAAGAAGACAAAGTCAATCCTTACAAAGAAATGTGCAAAGACCTAGAGTTAGAATACCAAAAGGGAAAAACATGCTTGGCATTTCTCAAGCTGAAAGAACTGAAGAAAAAATTTAAGCCTCAATTTGCAATATTAAAAAATTCTATGGGCAATAGAATGATGCAGGAAACATCAAAGAATGATGGAAGGAATACAGAGTTACTATACCATAAAGAATTGGTCAATGTTCATCCATTTCAGAAGGTGGCATATCATCATGAACAAATGGTATTGAAGGAAGAAATTAAAGCTGAAATGAAGGAATTGGCAAAGAACAAGGCTCCAGGAATTGATGGAATACCCACTGATATGTTTCAACAGAAGGATGTCATGCTGGAGGCACTCACTGGGTTATTCCAAGAGATTTGAAAAACAGCTACCTGGCCAACTAACTGGAAGTGATCCATATGTGTACCTATTCCAAAGAAAGGTGATCCCACAGAATGTGCAAATTATCAAACAATATCATTAATATCATGCACAAGTAAAATCTTACTGAAGATAATTCAAAAATGGTTGCAGCAGTATATTGACAGAGAACTTCCAGAAATGAAAGCTGGATTCAGAAGAGGATGTGCAATGAGGGATATCATTGCTGATGTCAGATCAATCTTGGTTGAAAGCAAAGAATACCAGAATGATGTTTACTTGTATTTTATTGACTATGCAAAAGCATTTGGTTATGTGGATTGTAACAAATTATGGATAACATTGAGAAGAATGGGAATTAATTGTACTCATGAGGAACCTGTACATGTTCAGCATGAGGAGGCTGTCATTCAAACAGAACAAGAGAATACTGCATGGTTTAAAATCAAGAAGGGAGGGCGTCAGGGTTATATCCTTTGACCATACTTATTCAATCTGTACACTGAGCAAATAATCTGAGAATCTGCACTATAGGAAGAAGAACATAGCATCAGGATTGCAGGAAGACTCATTAACAACCTGTGATACAAAGACGACACAATTTTGCTTGCTGAAAGTGAGGATGACTTGAAGATTTAAGACTACAGTCTGCAGTATGGATTATACCTCAATATAAAGAAAACAAAAATCCTCACAACTGGACCAATAAGCAGCATCATGATAAAAGATTGAAGTTGTCAAAGACTTCATATTATTTGATACTACAATCAACACCAATGCAAGCAGCAGTCAAGACATCAGAAGACGAATTGCATTGGGCATATCTGCTGCAGAAGACCTCTTTCAAGTGCTGAAGAGCAAAG
The DNA here is from genome assembly GCF_000298275.1 of Orycteropus afer afer. Taxonomy (NCBI): domain Eukaryota; kingdom Metazoa; phylum Chordata; class Mammalia; order Tubulidentata; family Orycteropodidae; genus Orycteropus; species Orycteropus afer. The sequence goes on from NW_006921615.1 coordinate 13,799,213, forward strand.
ATGTCTCCTTGAGCACTAAGGTATTTCAATCACCTCATATGCATGTGAGAGCTGGACAAAGAATAAAGAAGATCGAAGAAGATTTGATGCTTTTGAGTTGTGGTGCTGTCAAATAATATTGAGAGTACCATGGACTGCTGAAAAAAGTAACAAAGCTGTCCTCGAAGAAGCGCAGCCAAAATGCACCTTGGAGACAAGAATAGCCATACTTCATCTCACCAACTTTGTGCATGTTGTCAGAAGGGACCACTCTCTGGAGAAGGATATCATGCTTGGTAAAGGGGATGGTAAACAAAAAATGAGAAGGCCCTCAACTAGATGAACTGACATAGTGACTGCAATGATGTTCAGGTATAGCAGGGATCATGAGTCTGGCACAGGACTGAACAGTGTTTTGTTCTCTTAAGCATAAAGTCACTATGTGTTGGACACAGCTCAACAGCACCTAACAACAATAATAACAACACAGATTGGACAAATATGGTAAAAAGGAATAACACAGACCTGCAGATTTCCTTATTTTAAAACACCCTTGTCCTGTTCAAATAACAAAACTTTTTCATCTACGTACAGGTTCCACATGAGCACAATTAAGTATTCTGGAATTTCCATTCTATGCAAATTTATTCATTATTTCTTATGATCCACACAGTCAAATGCCTTTGAATAGTCAATAAAATATAAGTAAACATCTTTCCAGTATTCTCTGCTTTCAACCAAGATCCATCCAACATCAGCAATGAAATTTATTTGTTCCATGTCCTCTTCTGAGTTCAGCTTCATTTCCTAGCAGCTCCCTATTGATGTACTGCTACAACCATTTTGAATAATCTCCAGCAAATTTTTACTTGTGTGTGTAATAATGATATTGCTTGATAATTTCTACATTCTGTTGGATCTTTGGAATGGGTATATAAATGGAACCCTTCTAGTCAGTTGGCCAGGTAGCTGTCTTCCAAATTTCTGGGCATAGATGAATGAGTGTTGCATCCATTTGTTGAAACATCTCAATTAGTATTTCATCAATTCCTGGAACCATGTTTTTAAGTAATGCTTTCACTGTATTTTGGTATTCTTCCTTCAGTATCATAGATTCTGGATTATATGCTACCTCCTGAAATTTTTTAATGTTGACCAATTATTTTTGATATATGACTCTGTGTAGTCCTTAAATATTTTTTTGATGTTTCCTGCTTCATTCAAAAATTTGTCCATAGAATCCTTCAATATTACAAGCTAGGATATTAATAAAATGAATCTACTTCCATACAAATATTTATTTGATTATACCTTTGTACTGGTCTACTTTTCTTCCATATGTAAACTTTTCCTTGACTTTTTACAATAGCAGACTAATACAATATTAGTTCTTCTGAGATTGACTTATTTCACTCAGGACAATGTCCTCCAAGTTCATCCATGTTATGCAGTGTTTTACAGAGTCTATGCTATTCTTTAGGGTTGCATAGTATTCCATTGTGTGTATGTAACATAGTTTGGTTACCAATTCTTCTGTTGATGGGCACCTAAGTTGTTTCCATCTTATTGCTATTGTAAATAGTGCTGTGATAAACATAGGTATGTATATATTTTTTTCTTGTCCTGGCTCTCACTACTTTAGGATATATACCTAGTAACAGAATTGCTAAGTCAAATGGTGTTTCTAATTCCAACTTAGTAAGGAATTGCCACACTGCTTTCCACAGTGGTTGTATCATTTGACAGTCCCACCAGCAGTGTATGAGAGTCCCAATCTCTCTGCATCCTTGCCAGCATTTGTTATTTTCTGTCTTGTTGAACTTTGCTACTGGTGCTGGGACAAGATGGTATCACATTGTTGTTTTGATTCACATCTTGCTAAATAGCTAATGATCTTGAACAGTTCTTCATATTTTCGTTGGCTGCCTGAATATCATCTTTGGTGAAGTGTGTATTGGTCTACTTTTAGATATTTATTTTATTAACTATGCATTTCCCCTAAACTTTTCTCACATTTTAAATTAAAGTCAACACATCTGTGTGTGAGTGTGTGTGTGTGTGCTGAGATTGGTAGTGGGAGTGAATAGCTGCTATCTGTGAGGTACTAAGTGTCTGGGAAGAGGAACTTTCGAGATAAATGAAGCTGGTTTATTACACTCAAGTCCCTTCTTAGCTGGATGACTAGAAGCTAAACCAGGAAGTGTGCAGTGGTAAAGTTCTTATTGTTGTACTCAGTTATTTTAATAACAGGGGAAAGAAATCTTCTGAACCACACTGCTCTTTATTCTCCATTTGCATATAATTCACAGACAACTAAGATAGCTGCTATAAGATATAGAAATGAGCAGAATGAAACCTGTAACCAGATCTAAGTTCAATAGTGAAATATTTCAAAGAAAAGTTCTAGGATTGTTTCACAGAATAAGCATAAGTCTGGCTATTATTTTGAAAAAATTGGCCCATCCATCGATTTACTTTCTTTGAGAATTAAGACAATTGGAACCTAGTTTTAGCATTAATTTAATAAGGGTCTCATTTTTTGTTCCTAGACAATGTTTCTCCTCTTTTCAAAATAGTTTCCAATCTCCATTTTTAAGTTATCAAAATTTGTTGTTTTTCATATTCTGATATGCTTTCTTTTTTACCCAAACAAAACTTACTGCCATCGAATTTATTCTGACTCATTGCGACCCCCATGGGGTTGCCAAGGCTGGAAAACTTTATGGAAGTATACTGCTTCATCTTCCTGCTGCAGAGTGGCTGGTGGTTTGCAGCTGAATACCTTATCCATTATGCTACCAGAGCTCCTTGGCTACCCTTTTTAATCAAGTATAATTTATAAATAAATAGATAACAATGAACATCATAAGTATATGATATTTACTTCTTCCTAAAGTGTTTCTTTCTCATCTTTGAAAAATTGTGAAGTGTAGAGCAGAATAATGCTCTGTTACAGAAAAGCTTCTAGATTTTATCAAGATAACTAATCTATCATCTCAAAAAAAAAAAAAATTTATTTCTGTGTACAGTGGATTATTAGTCAATCACCACTTACTCAATGCCAACAGTAATAATTAGTACAATTCAGTGCTTACCTATCATGTGACAGAAATTAAAATAAGTGCCTGCTATCTTGTTAATGTCTTACAACATCTCTATACAGTAAATATTATTCCCATTTTACAGGTGAGGTAATCGAACTCAGCGATGCTACACAAAGGTTATTCACTCATAAGCAATAAAACTGGCATTCCAACTCAGGACTGATGCAAAAGCCACATGTTTTCTGTAAGGTAGTATAAAATTTTCTATAAAAAGCCTGTTGCAACAATAGTTATCAGCTTAATTACTTTTAGTCATTGTTCTTTACGTGAGCACTCCTTTTAAAGTCAGGTGGTGACCAAACTGGAATTTGTAATCATAGTGTGTTTGGTTCCAACAACATAAATATGTAATAAGTAAATGTAATAAATGAGATCTCTATCTTTAAATAGGAACTCTGGTGGTTCCGCTACCCAGAAGGCTGGCAGTTCAAACCCACCAGCCACTCCTCGGAAGGAAGGTTGCACAATCTATTTCCATAGTGATACTGCCTCGGAAACTCAAGGAGGGGTCACTATGAGTCGGATCCTACTCTACGGAAGTGAGTTTTTTTTTTTTTTTTATCTTTAAATAAAACTACAATAAATTTGAGGAAGTAGAATAAACATAGTTTCAAAATTGAAAATAAGTTTGTTGAATAGCATTTCAACAAAATGTAAATTAGCATGACACGAAAAAATTGTAAGTTTCAATTAACAAGGAAGAATGCAGTAGCCAAAATTCACTTTTGACCAAGAAATTCATTTGTTTTCAAAGCCAGTTTTCATCCAAAACATTGCTCTAACAAAATTAAATGGTATTTTAAATCATAGCTAACCCCAGTGGTTTTATAAACCCTAGTAAAATATAAACACTACAAAATTAGGTCACAAAAAACACTAGTCATAGAGTACAGACTAAATCATTACTCTCCCTAGGCATATCTTTTAATTTAGTCAAATAATTAATGTTGTAAAATAAACCAGAGGTGCCCTGGGGCAGGTGGAGTGGGACTTTTTGTACCACTAGCCATTTTTGCCAGGTTGAAAAGCAGAAGAAGCATTTCTTAAAACTTTGACTTTGAGATAAATTTTTACCCCTCAACTTCTATGCACTACTTTTCTATAGTAAGAGATCAAGTTCATCCCAAAAGGCACATGTTATAACCATCTTCAATGTGAATAACTGGAAGGTATAGCCAGACAAATTATAGGAAAATATAAGAGTAAAGCATAGAAAGTATAACAAAATTTGGTTGTGTGCTTAATGCCACAAGTTACTTTTTTCCCCTGAGTTCACATCTTTCCAACTAAGTTGCTTTCTCCTCTCTGACTGTCTTCTTGGGTTATACTGATTCTCTTCCAAGTTCCCCCTGCTTCTCTCCAAACCAAATCTACAGAGTCTCGGCTCTCAGCTCTCTTGGCCAATAAAGAAGAAAGATCTTTTCTGCCTAGTTTCTTTAGGACTTACCCTCAAGTGAAAGCTGCATCTCATCCTAGGCAGACTTCCAGCACAAGAGGAGTAATACTCTCTGGTTTGTACTCTCCCAGTAATTTCTCTGTGTTAGTTCTTCTAGTAACTACAGTTACTAGTATACCCACTCCACCCTTACCAAACTATTTTTGTAAATACAAAATGTCTGATAATGAGATAGTTGATAAATGAAGAATAGGAATACTTCCGGCCTTCTCTGGGTCTTAGTTAATTCATTTTTTTTTCTGTCTTTGCTTATTTCCTTTTTTTTACTTTTTGGATTCTGTTCCTTTTCCCTTTTCTTCATGGTTCCTGCCCCTGGTGCTGAATCGACCCAGTCCATAACCTGAAATACATATCTTATTCTACTTTTCATACTTTCTCACAAACAGTGCTATACCCCTAACCAATTAACACTTAAAATACACTCACTCACACACACATACACACATTTTATATTAAATATCTAAAAGATGATAATGATAGCTATTGTTAACTATGAAGTGACACAAATTGTACATACAAATAAATGTATTTGCTATTTTATGTTATTCTAGAATATTTTCTGACAGGGAATATGAGAATTATTTAATACATCATAATGCTTCAAGAATAAATTTTCATTTCCTGAAGTCTTTATTTGAGAACAATATAAAAGGTCATTTGAACATTATGAAAGCTAAAAAAATTACTTACAATAACAGCATTAACCTACATAGGTTAATGTAGCTAATGTTCTTTAAACTTTTTGCATATTTTCCAGTTAATCATACTAAGTGAATTTTTAAGTAACATGCCCTCTAATAGTAATGTATAACTAAATGTCTAAAATAAAACTACTCTTTCCTTTTACCTTCTTTCCTTCATATCCTCTTTCTTTTCTTTTGCCCTTGTTCTTTTTTTCCTTTTACTGAAATCTTACAGTGGAAAGACATTTTAAAATTTTCCAGTAGAATTAAATTAGTTATTCTTGTCATACATTTAGTATGTATAAGTTCATAATCATATTATGTGCCTCAATACTCTCATTTGGAAAGCAATAAAAACAAAACAACTGTAGGACATCTCAAAGGTATGTCAGTAAATACAATTTTAAATAAATAGAAATATATTTTTTTCAGGTTGTTTTCTTAGAAAGTAAATGATGGCTGCCACATAATCATTTTAACTGACTGTATTGAGAGCCAAAATTAAGGAATTTTCCATCACTCCTTTAAGTTCTTCTGAAATGGTATAGAAGCTCCAAAAAACAAAATCCAGAGTAAGAAAATTATCTTTATCACTAATATCCTTAGAGTATATATTCTTGGAAAATTCATATCATACTTCTTATACTATAATAAAACACACTTGATCTGCTGTTCTTTGATATTGTCAAGGATTTCATTTTACTTGAATCCACATTCAACACCCATGGAAGGAGCAGTCAAAATATCAAACAACATATTGCATTGGGCAAATCAGCTGCAAAAAAACCTCTTTAAAGTGTTACACAGCAAAGATGTCACTTGGATCACTAAAGTGCATCTGACCCATGCTATGCTACTTTCAATTGTTTCATATGTATGTAAAAGCTGGGCATTGAATAATGAAGACCACATAAAAATTGATACATTTATATTATGGTGTCAACAAAGAATATTAAATATATCATGAACTGCCAGAAGAATGAACAAATCTTTTTTGGAAGAAGTACAACCAGAATGCTTCTTAGAAGTGAGAGTGCCAGACTTCATCTCTCATAATTTGGTCATGTTATTAGGAGAGACCAGTCCCTGGAGAAGGCATCATGCTGGGAAAGTAGAAGGTCAGCAAAAAAGAGGAAGACCTTAAATGAGATGGATTGACACAGTGACTGCAACAATGGGCTCAAGCATAACAATGACTGTCAGGATGGCACAGGACTAGACAGTGTTTCCTTCTGCTGTACATAAGGTTACCATGAGCTGGACCTGACTCCACAGCACCCAACAACAACTACGACAACTGTGACGTTAATCCAAGGGCGAGAGATTGCCCTTGGATAATAAAATCTCTGGAACTCATATACAGGAAAATGATGTCAAACTTTGACCTTGATGTTGCTTACAAATAACTATAAAATAACTTATCATACTTTGTTAAGTGTGGAGATATAACATCACTAACAAAGCTCTGGTGGCATAGCGCCTAAGGCACTTGACTGCTAACCAGAAGGCTGGTGGTTCAAACCCACCAGCCACTCCTTGGAAGGAAAATTGGGCAATCTACTCCTGTAGTGATACCACCTCAGAAACCCAAGGAAGGGTTGTTATGAGTTAGAATTGACTCGATGGCATTGAGTTTTTTTTTCTCTTTGTTTTAAACAAATATTTAAAGAGGTCAGTTAGATATGTAAGAAAATTAAGTACATGAATGCCAAATTGTAGAAATAAAGAAGTATCTATAATTACTATTTGAAATAGATTGTTCTGGCATTGTAATTGACTTTCCAATTTTGCACATATGAACTTTATTGCTCTGCTTACTATTTATGTCAGAAATATATATGTCTTTTTCTTAACTAGCAATTATCTCTTTAGTCCATGAGCAAATATCTCTCCTTTCAAACATCTTAAATATAAACATATATATTTGACATGATCTTACTGAAATCAGATTACATACAAAATTTTTAAAACACCCATAAATGTTCAGGGGAAAAAAAATGTTATGTATTTGGAGAGATTACAATTTAAATATTTCTTAAAGGGATGCAAACCAATATTTTTAATTCAATCTTGCAGGAGTATCAGAAGGCTATTTTTCACCCAGTTGGTTTCCTCAATAAATTTAACTTTCTTCTTGTAAGTCACCTGTGAAATAGTAAATGGAGATTTTAATCTCTATGCCCACCCTAAACTTGTTTACAATAAAACTCACATGTCCATAAAACAGGAACTGGTCCTTTGATCTCATGACTTGTTCAGTTATTCAATTTTTTTTAATTTCTAGAAACCTAACATATGAAAGTAAAACAAAACAACAGCTACCACAACAACAGAAAAAAAGTCATATGTTGGATTTGTAAGACAGAAGCACTTGTCAATGGTCAAATATATCAATTTCCATACAGGTATTTGATGGGCTTGTAAGGATGGTCTAAATCCTAAACATAACAATAATAGGGATAACTATTATTACTTGCCACCACTCATCTGTCAGTTTATTGTACTGTGGTGTGCATATTGCCATGAAGCCTCTGGCATTTCAAATACCAGCAGTGTTGCCCATGGTAGATAGTTTTCAGTAGAGTTTCCAGAGTAAGATAGACTAGGAATAAAGGCTTAGTGATCTACTTCTGAAAATTAGCCAATTAAGGATCATAACAGAATATTGTTTAATATTGAATGAAGAGGGAGGTTGGAAGGCACTTGTAAGACATAATGGCCCCCAAAATGGACTCATGCATACTGACAGGCATGAAGACAAAGCATGACTGAGCAACATTTTGTTCCTTCACACATAGAGTTGTCATGAGTCAAAACTGACTTGATGGTACTTAACAATAGCAAGAAATTGTTAGAGTGTGACTGAATTTTAAGCCATGAAAACTCACTGCAATGTAGAAGACTCATTGAGATGTAGTATGTTTTATCTCCATTTTCCAGATGAAGATCCTAAGATCTACTAAGATTACGTGACCTGCTCAAGTCCATATGGCCAGTAAACAGAAGCACACTGGTATGAACAACTCCAATATTCTTTCCATGTTCCCTACTGTTCCTGGTAAGAAGCTCTGGTGGTGCTGTGAGTAAGGCATTCAGCTGCTAACCAAAAGGTCTGTGGTTCGAACCCACCAGCTGCTCTTCAAAAGAAATATGAGACATTTGGAGCAATAGACCACAGGGCACCAGAGGGGCAACATTCACATGGAGGTAATGCAGGACAGGCAGGAGTGCATAACTATGAGGGGCACGCGGGGTGAGTGGTGTTACTGGGCAGGGAGGGGAGGAGACTGGCTTGGGGTTGGGCATAGCAAATGGGGAGTGAAACTAAATGCACACATAACATTGAATGTAAAAAGGAAAAAAGAAATATGAGACAGTCTGCTTCCATAAAGATTTACAGCCTTGAAAACCCTACAGAGGTTGCTCTGAGTCGGAATCAACTCAGTAGCAGTGGATTTAGTTTTGTTATTTCTTCTGGTGGCTCTCAAGCAATGTGTTCCTGACAGACACATATCAATAATGATTTCCTCAAACTGAACAAGCAGAAAGAGGTGAAAAATTATATTGCTAGCTTATGCATTTCCATAGAGTATGTGGGTGCATCCTCCTGGGTTCAGTGGTCTGCATGTACATCTTGTTTACTATTGGGCTGAGAGCCAGCCCCTGGGAGTGAACTTTATTCCAGGCCCAGAATGTATCCCAGGGCCATAGTGTTGGAGTCTCACCAGATTCCATCTGACCAGTAATTCTGGTCATTACTGAGTTTTTGGATTTTGTTTCATGTTTTTCCTCCCACTCTATCCAGGATCTCCAGATTTGATCCTTTCCTGAGTGGTTGGCATTGGTAGCTGGACACCATCTAGTTCTTCTTGTCTTGAGGGCCACTTTGTCCTAGGGCTGATTGCTTCCAAACGCCTTTTTTTTTTTTTGCCCTCTTCTTCACTTCCAATGATAGGAGACCATTAGCTGCATCTTAGATGGCCACTTTAGAGCTTTTAGGACTCCAGTTGCTACTAACCAATGTAGGATAAGTAACAAGGCTTTTATGTATTATGTTGTGCCAGTTGAGTCTGGTGTCCCCCAGGACTAGGGTCCTGAGAGGGTAGACCCATTGGATCTCTCTCCCACAGTGTCTGGGTGTCTGTGAGGGATTACTCTATGTCTGTCCTCTGTTGTTTCCATAAGGATTGCAAATATTTTGTATCACTGGTATCTGTGCAAGATTAGCTTCTGCTGAATCTATCTTTGGTCTAGAGTATACTCCTGTTTACTGACCCCATCTGATCTTCTCAGATGTTTATGTGTTTATCTGTAGCCTGGTGTTTGCTGTTAATGGTAATACAGCATTGTGGACACACTGGTTGGTATTAGCATCTGTCGTCTATCTCCTATGTGCATAATTTGGAGTCCTCCCTTTTCCAGCAGTGAGGTTTTTTTTTTTTTTTTTTTTTAATCATCTTTTTTTTGAGCACCCCTACACACAAATATCTAACCCAATTATATATATATATAGAAAGAAATTGAAGCTATTCAGGAGCAAGAGCTGGAGTTTAGATTGAGGTGATATATATGTATCTGGTGGTGTAATGCCTAAGCCATTTGACTGCTAACCAGAAGGCTGGTGGTTTAAACCCAACAGCTGCTCCTTGGAAAGAAGATTGGGCAATCTACTTCCATAGTGATGCTGCCTAGGAAACCCAAGGAGCGGTCACTATCAGTCAGATCCAACTCGACGGAAGTGAGTCTCTTTCTTTCCATATGGTTGTCTCCCTGCCTCCAGATCAGTGCCCTCCACAATGCAACTGTTGTTGTTGTTGTTGTTTGCCGTCGAGTTGGCCCCGACTCATAGCAACCCCTCCTTGGGTTTCCGAGGCAGTATCACTACGGAAGTAGGATTGCCCAACCTTCCTTCCAAGGAGTGGCTGGTGGGTCTAGAGAGGTTTTTTTAGAGCACAAATTAGCAAGTCACTTCCATACTTAAAATACTTCCAGAATTTTCAAGATAAGTCAGAGTCTTTAGTTTCATTCACAAAACCTTGAAAGATCTGGTCTTCTCAACAAAAAATACTTTTTTGATTATTTATGTTATTATTGTGTGCTGTTGAGTGTATTCTGACTCAGAGTGACCCTACATGACAGAGTATAATTGCCACATAGGGTTTCCGAGGCTGTAATCTTTATGGGAGCAGATCACCAGCTGTTTTTTCCCACATAGCCAGTTAATGGATTTAAGTGTTGACCTTTTAGTGAGCAGCTGAGCACTTAACCATTGTGCCACTAGGGCTTCTTATGTGGCTCATAGCAAGCTCAACATGCATTTTTCTTGTTTATTTATAAATTATTGTTTTGGTTTGGAGTTGTATCCAACTCATAGTGACCCCTCCTTGGGTTTCCAAAGAGATATCACTACAGAAGTAGATTGACCAACCTTCCTTCAGAGGAGTGGCTGGTGGGTTTGAACCACCAGCCTTCTGGTTAGCAGTCAAATGCCTTAGGCACGACACTACCAGAGCTCCCAAATTATACATAGAAAGTATTAAAATTATTATTCATCATGTATCCACCATGATTACTCTCTTCAACTGAAAAACATAGTTACTTTCCTTAAGACACTTACCTATAAACAGCCACCAGAATGTCTTTTCTGTGTATAAGTGAGAGATACATCCATTTAGATAAATACATAAATAAACAGAACACTCTTAAAAAGAAATAGGTAAAACATTTAATAAATAATTGAAGATAATACAAGATCATTTTCTCATATCTTCTTTTTTTTTTCTGTTGTTGTTCTTTTTCCTTTCTAATTTGAGACAGGGAAAGAAGAGCAGAGAAAATTGAAAGCAAGGCAAGAGGAGAGGTATCAATAAACTTAGGTTGATAAGAACCAAGAAATTATTTTGAAGTAATTATACACATTACTAAGATGCTTTGGTGGCGTAGTGCCTAAGGCATTTGAGTGCTAACCAGAAGGTTGGTGGTTCAAACCCACAAGCCACTCTGTGGACGGAAGACTGGGCAATCTACTTGCATAAAGACTTACTGCCTCCGACACCCAGAAGGGGTGGCTTTGAGTCAGAAATGACTCGATGGCAGCGAGTTTGATGTTTTGGTTTTGTTATACATATTACTATTTATATGTAGGTGTCTGAGTTACTAGTGCTAGTATAATAGAAACATGACACAGGTGTAGCTTTAACAAACAGAAATTTTTAAAAAAGTTTAAGCAGCTATATAGATTCAGGGCATAGGCTGTAGGGGAAGTCTTGCTCTCTCTGTCTCTCTGTTTACTCTTGGGGAAGGTACTTGTGTTTCAGCATCTGTTTCTTGATTCCTTGGAAATTTCCTGTGGCACAGAATCAATATTCCCTCATCTTTGCTTCCTTTTGTCCTTGCTTAATCTGCTCTTTTTGTGTGTCAAAAGACATTAAGACATCATCTGCATTAACACTATATCATTGGCATAAAAAGATAGCACATTCCTAAATGGGATTATGACCAGAGGTTAGGATCTACAACACATATTTTGGGGGATACAATTCAATCAACAACTATAGGCCTAGTAGTAATCTCATCAATATGTTCATTAGATAGAAAGTTCCATGTCTGCTCCAGTCTCATATGAGGGAATGCTGGCTTATTTCTGAATAGGAAACAATATTCCAGTGCCTCCATCAGTGTGTGATAACACATAGTGCTCAAAACAAATTAAAAATAAATGAATGTAGAGAGGAATTAATAAGCATATTCAGTTTATACACTTACTATATACGTACCTGTTTCTAACTACTTTCAACTACTGAACAATGCTTTAAATTGTAGGACACAGGTGTCATTGCCTTTATGAAATCAAGCTAAACTTTCCGTTAATTCACTATTGTTCAAACTTGTCAGGTACTTGTAATTGTACCCTAAATCATGTGATTCTCTTCTGATACAGATTGAGGGCTAAGCTAAATAAAAATAAAAACTAGATTACTTATTTTTAAATAGTGGTAAGTTTTAAAAATTAAATAATCAAAAAATGGAGGTGTATGAACAGGAAAATAAGTCTTGGGGTATTTGTCACAGAGTCTGAAGTCCTAGACTTCCTTCTCTCTAATTAAGAAGTTGTTTACCTGTAGTTCATGGAGCACTAGATTTTCAGAGAAAAGCTGTAGAAGGTCAGACTATGGAACCCTAACACTAAAAAAAAAAAAAAAAAATGGAAAAACTGACATGTGTGTCTTTGAATTTTTCTTTCCTTTTTTTTAGGAAGAGGAACTACAATATTAATCCATTGTACAAATCCTATTATAATTCACTAATAATTGTTGCGAGAAAAATAGCAACTATAATTTGGGTAATTTATTTCATAAGTTTAGGCAGTGAGTCAGTTATAACATGGGTGATTAGTTGCTTATGTCAAAGGGCAAAATGGCAGCCAATATTGGATCAAGCTGCTATAAGAGGTGGCAGTGCTCCATTCACAATTCAGTGTCTACAACTCAGATGTACTTATATGGCTGGGTTCATTGCTTAAGTATAAAGTGACCTTGCAGTTAATAACTGTAACAATATATATGCTATTGTCTAAAACTGAGATTAAATCTACTTTTTATGCTGTTTGAGAAATTTCAGAATGTAGAGTATCAATAAGGTGAAGGATGCTGATTAGAAAATAGCAGAGGGCTCTGTTATGAGGCTATTTTATGTTGCATATGCATTATAAGAATTGATTTACAGATAAATAATTTTTTCTGTAATAAATATATTTTATATGGCAACAATTTTTACCTTCACATATTCATATCTAAAAGAAATTAGGTAGGCTACATAAAATCCTTTAGGGAAGAAAACTAACGATTCAGAAAAAATAATAGCTTTCCCCATCCTCTTTAAAAAGTAAATATTCTAAATTCTAAACTATCTAACAAGATTAGACTGATTGCATGTCCTGTGATTTCCTTTTTCTTCATGAGGTGAGGGGTGGAGAGAGGAAAAAAACTTTTACACTGAGGGTTTTCCTTCAAATTGTCACTTGATAAAACCAATTTCTCTGTATTTTTGCTTCACTGATCGGAAAGGCTAGTAGTTGATGGCCTTTTATTACAAACTTCCTATAGTATGCAGCCCAGCAATTAGACATGGGCATGCTCCATGACCCCTTGCTGCTTCACCACCAGCTTTGATCAGAACTTTGCTCAGTGACACACATCTAATAACCAGGAGGGGCATGAACTGAACCATCAAGACCCTGATTTATTCCTCAACCCACATACTTGGCCAAATAGGGGTGTAATTAGCTATGATGCCAACTGCCAATACAACCTGACCTTGTGTTCAGGTTGGAGCAAAACAAAACTATCCAAAAAAAAAAAAAAAAAGGTATGCATGTCTATGTACTAACACAAACATGAAACAGCGCCACAGGAATTTTAGCTTCTGAGTTTATCCAGCACAGTGGCACAGGAAGTGAACAAATTCTGCAATTAGTTTTGTTACTTTGCTCCACATTAAATGAAGTCTCTTAGTACAACAGAACTAAAAAAAGAAAAGATGTGTTTGGAATGAAGACTGTAAACGGCGAGTGGGTTTCTTCTGCAATAACATTCTGAGCTATATAATCTGAAATGATAAACATTTAATTAGGAAAAGACCTTAACATTAAAAAAAAAAAAAAGTGAAAATGATCATTAACCCCCCCCTCTTTTTAATCTTGCTAATGGAAAAAGAAAAATGAAATGCTTCTGACTGCCTGCTCCATAAGGCCAATCGTTAGGGCAGCACAAAACAGGCCAACTAAAGTTCCCATAACCAGAAGTTTTACCTCAGTGGTCTTGAAATGTAATGTTGTTCAAGTCACCTGGGAATATTGTTAAAGTGCAGATTTTAATTCTGTAGGGGTAAGGTAGGACTGGAGTTTCTAATGGGCTCCCAAGTGAACACAATACTGTTAGTCCCTGAACCACACTTTGAGTAGCAAGGGGCAACATAACTCAGACAGTAGCCATTTTTGGCTTGATTAATCTTCATGAGAGTCTCAATTTATCACTTCATTTTGCATCTAAAGATATTCTGCAGTTGCTTGCTCCCCTCTCCCCACCAGATTAGAAGTGTCATAAGGCATTGAGAAGGAGCTCTGAAGAGGATAATTAAATCGTTTGCCTTGGAAACTTTGAAGAATAGGACTTCATGAGATGATTTTTAAAGATTGATTTTTCTTATGAGTGTGTGAAATTTGGCATATATAAAAATTGTAATTAGGAAAATGAAAATCACCCATAATCTGACCTTTCAAAGACAGATTCATAAAATATTGATATACATTTCTCATTAACATTTTATTCTATTCATTGGCTGTGCCATTAGTTTACCTTCTTTTTTTAAAAAAGATCTTTAGTATCCTGGTCTATAGAGATACCATAATTTTTTAATGAATTCCTTTCATTCAAAATTTGTTTCTCACTTTATTTTAAATGAAAGAAATCAAGTAATATAATTTTTTTTTTCAAATATCACTTTTTTTTTTAATTATGATTTCAGTGAAAGTTTACAGAGCAAATTCACTTTCCATACAGCAGCTCACATACGCTTTGTCTCATGACATTGACTGCAAATAACCACAATGCAACAGCTCCTCTCCCACTTCTTCCCAATAGTTACCTCTTCCCTGTGTCCATCCCTCCATGCACTCCTGCCTGCTGAGCTGTCTCTCTGTGTATCCACAGCTCTTCTATTCTTTCATGATTGTTCTCTCCAAGGAGTGTATCTACCTAATGTAAATGTTTAGCTCATATACCTGTCTTTTGTTTAGATGGAAGCCACAGGAGTGGGTTCAATTCCAGACCTGAAGGGCAGCTAGGGGCCATAGTCTCAGTGGCTCCACCAGGCTCTATCAGACCAACAAACTTGGTCCCTTTTTATTTTTTTTAATATTTTGAGTTTAGTTCCACATTGTTCTCCCACTCTATCCAGGATCTCCTACATAGATGCTCCTCCAAGTGGTTGACAATAGTATCCAGACACCATCTGCTTCATTTGGTCTCATAGGCCTATAGGCTGAGGATCACATGGCATACCAGTCAGTTGGACTAATTGTTTCCATGCCTCTTTGGTTTTCTTCATTCTTCTTTGCTCTTCTTCATTCTTCTTTGCTCTGGATGAGGAGAGACTCATTGTTGCACCTAGATGGCCGGATGCAAGCTTTTAAGATCCTAGTTGCTAGTCACCAAAGTAGGATATGGAACAATGTTTTGTGTACTGTGTTATGCCAATAGAGCTGATGTCCCCTTTGCCTGTGGTACTGAGCCCACAGGTCCAACTAATCACATCCTCTAGGTAGCTGGCTGTGGCCAAGAAGATGACTACAATTTTGTCCCTTGTCAGCTCCACTATATACCTGAATTTCTCACATAACATACAACTACACTTGTAGAAACATTGTCTGCCAAGCCTATACATGGTCTTGGGCACACACACCCCTGCAGAGACCTGTCCATCCATCTACCCACCTATAGATCAATGTTTTCTTTCACTGACAATGCAGCACTATATGTGCAAAAGGGCTCATCTTTGCTGTCTGTACCTCCCATGTACTCTTTATGGCTTCCTCTTCCTCAGTACCACTGTGTTGATCACTCCCATTTGGTATATTGCCCTTCTCTTCACCCAAATCAATAGTTATCTCTACCTATCTAACAGTGTTCTCACCCCTCCACTTCCACCCCTGGTAAGCAATAAAGAAAATATCCTTCCATATATGAACTTTCCCTTGACTCTTTACAATAACAGACTAATACAATATTTGTCCTTCTGTGATTGACTTATGTCACTCAACATAATATCCTCCAAGTTCATCCATGTTATGTGGTGTTTTGCAGATTCTGTGTTATTCTTTAGGGTTGCATAGTATTCCATCGTGTGTATGTAATATAGTTTGGTTATCCATTCTTCTGTTGATGGGCACCTATGTTGTTTCCATCTTTTGGCTATTGTAAATAGTGCTGTGATGAACATGGGTGTGTATATATCTGTTCTTGTCCTGGCTCTCACTTCTTTAGGATATATACCTAGTAATGGAATGTCTGGGTCAAATGGTATTTCTAATTTAAACTTTTTAAGGAATCATTGTACTGCTTTTGACAGTGGTTATAGCATTTGACAGTGCCACCAACAGTGTATGAGAGTTCCAATCTGCATCCTCGCCAGCATTTGTTATTTTCTGTCTTGCTGAACTTGCTACTAGTGCTGGGGCAAGATAGTATCTCATTGTTGTTTGATTTGCTTCTCTGTAATGGCTAATGATCTTGAGCATTTGTTCATATGTTCATTGGCTGCCTGAATATCCTCCTTGGTGAAGTGTCTATTCATGTCTTCTGCCCATTTTTTAATTGGATTATTTGTCTTTTTGTTGTTGAGGTGTAGGAGTTTTCTATAAATTCTAGAGATAAGTTCCTTGTCAGATATGTCACTGCCAAATATTTTTTCCCAATCTGTAAGTTCTCTTTTGACTCTTTGGAAAGCCTTTGAAAGCACATAAAAATTTAATTTTCAGAAGGCCCATTCATCTAGTTTCTCTTCTGCTGTTTGTGCATTTTGGGTTATGCTTGGTAGTCTATTTATGCCATATATTAGGGCCCCTAAATTTGCCCCCAGTATTTCCTGGAGGAACTTTATATTTTAGGATTCACATTTAAGTCTTTGATCCATCTGGAGTTAGTTTTTGTGCATGGTGTGAGGTATGGATCTTGTTTCATTTTTCTGCAAATGGGTATCCAGTTTTGCCAGCACCATTTATTAAATAAACATTCTCTTCCTCATTTAATGGGTTTCAGCTCTTTTTCAAAGATCAGCTGACCATAGGTTTATGGATCTCTTTCTGGGTTCTCAACTCTATTCCATTGGTCTATGTGTCTGTCATTGTACCAATACCAGGCAGTTTTGATTACTGTAGCTGTATAATAGGTTTTGAGATCCAGCAGTGTGAGACCTCCTACTTTGTTCTTCTTCAATAATGTTTTGCTTACCAGAGGTCTCTTTCCTTTCCCTAGAAATTTAGTCATTGATTTTTCCATATCCTTAAAGAATGTTGATGGCTTCTGAACTGGGGTTGCATTGAATGTATAGATTGCTTTGGGTAGAACTGTCATTTGCACAATGTTCAATCTTCCTATCCACAAGCATGGGATGTTCTTCCATTTATGTAGATCTCTTATGGTTTCTTGAAGTAGTCTTTTATAGTTTTCTTGGTACAAGTCTTTTGTGTTGCTGGTAAGATTTATTCCCAAATATTTTATTTTTTGGTAGCTATTACAAATGGTATTGATTTCCTTATTTCTTTTTTAGCAATCTCTGTGCTGGTGTAGAGGAATCCAACTGATTTTTGGATGTGGATCTTGTGTCCTGCCATGATGCTAAATCTCTCAATTAGTTCCAGTAGATTTTTGACTTGAGTCCCTTAGGTTTTCTAGATATAGGTTCACATCATCAGCAAATAGGGATAGTTTGACTTCTTCCTTACCAATTTGAATGCTTTTAATTTCACTTTCTTGCCTTGTTGCTCTGGCTAGGATTTCCAATACAATGTTGAATAGATGTGGTGATAGAGGGAATCCTTGTCTGCTTCCTGTTCATAACTGGAATGGTTTCAGTCTATCTCCATTGAGAATAATGTTCGCTGTTGGTTTTTGTATAGATGTCCTTTATTATTTTGAAGAATGACCCTTCTATTACAATTTTTTATGAGTTTTGACCAAGAATGGGTGTTGGGTTTTATCAAATGCCTTTTCTGCATTGTTTGATAGGATCATGTGGTTCTTTCCTTTGTTTTATTTATGCCGTGGAGGACATTTCTTGTTTTTCTAATGTTGAACCATCCTTGTATACCTGATATTAACCCCACTTGGTCATAATGAATGATTTTCTAGATATGTTGTTAGAGTCTATTGGCTAGGATTTTGTTGAAGATTTTTACACCTATATTCATGAGGGATATTGGCCTGTAGTTTTCCTTTGGAGTGATGACGTTGCCTGGTTTGGGTATCAAGGTGATGCTTGCTTCATAAAATGAATGTTGTTTTAGAATAGTTTGAGTAGGACTGGTGTCAGTTCTCTGAATGTTTGGTAGAATTATCTGGTGAAACCGCCTGGGCCAGGACTTTTTTGGTTAGTAATTTTTTTATGATCTATTCAATTTCTTCTTTTGTTATGGATCTGTTCAACCTTTCCACCTCAGTCTGTGTTAGTTTAGGTAAGTGGTGTGTTTCTAGAAATCTGCCCATTTCTTCCAGATTTTCAAATTTGTTGGAGCACAGTTCTTCATTGTATCCTGATATTATCTTTTTATTTCAGTTGATTCTGTTGTGATGTCACCCTTTTCATTTCTTATTCATGTTATTTGTACTCTCTCCCTCTTTTCCTTTGTGAAATTTGCCAGTGGTTTGTCAATCTTATTAATCTTTTCAAAGAACCAACTTCTAGTCTTGTTGATTTTTTGTATTGTCTTCCTATTTTCTGTCTCATTGATTTCTGCTCAAAGCTTTAGCATTTCCTTTCTTCTAGTGACTAGAGGCTTTTCTTGCTCTTCTTTTTCTAATTTTTGGAGCTGTTGGGTTAAGGTGTTGATTTTGGCTCTTTCATCTTTTTTGATGTGTGCACTGACTGATATCAGCTGGTCTCTGATCACTGCTTTGCTGAGTCTCAAAGATTTTGTTACATTGTGTTTTCATTCTCATTTGATTCAGGAATTTTTTAACTTCCTGTTTTATTTCTTCCATTACCCAGTCATTTTTGAGAAGGGTGTTGTTCAGTTTCCATATGTTTGCTCATTTCTGTTGATCTTATTGTTGATTGCTAATTTTATAGCACTGTGATCTGAGAAGATACTTTGTAGTATTTCAATGTTTTTAAATTTATTAAGGGAGCTCTGGTAGCACAATGGCTAAGGCACTTGACTGCTAACCAGAAGGCTGGTGGTTCAAACCCACCAGCCACTCCCCAGAAGGAAGATGGGGCAATTTACTTCCATAGTGATACTGCCTCGGAAACCCAAGAAGGGGTTGCTATGAGTTGGGTCTGACTCGACGGCACGTAACACACACACACACACACACACACACACAAATTTATTAAGGTTTTCTTTATGACCTAACATATGGTCTATCATGGAAAATGTTCCATGTGCACTGGGAAAAAATATACATTGTGCTATTGTTGGGTGAAGTGCTCTATAGATGTCTATAGGGTCAAGTTGGTGGATTTTATTGTTTAGCTCTTCTTCATCTTTGTTGAGTTTCTTTCCATTTGTTCCATCTTTCTTTGAAAGTGGTGTACTAAAGTCTCCCACATTGACTGTGGAGTCATCTACATCTTTAAAGTCTGATTTATTTATTTTGGGGCTTTTTCATTGAGTCCATAGATATTTATTATGGTTATATCTTCTTCTTCAATTGATCCTTTAATCATTATATAATGTCCTTCCTTGTCTTGTATGGTGGTTTTTGTCTTAAAGTCAATTTGATCAGAAATTAATATTGCCATTCCTGCTCTTTTTTTCTTGGTATTTGCTTGATATACCTTTTTCCAACCTTTGATTTTCAGTCTACTTCTGACTTTGTCTCTAAGATGTGTCTCTTGTAGACAGCATATTGATAGATTATGCTTTCTTATCCAGTCTGCAACTCTCCATCTCTTGAATGAGGCATTTAATTCATTACCATTCCACATAATTATCCACAAGTATGAATTTGTTGCTGTCATTTTATTATGTGATTTTTCATGATGTTTCTGGTTTCTTTGCTCCATAAAATTTTCTGTGCTGAGCTCATTATGTTTATGAATAGTGGTATCATTTCCTTTGTTACCACTGTTTTAGTATTTGCTAAGTTTTTGTGCTTGTCCTCTTTTTTATTGTGATGTGAAGGTTTGTAATTTTTCTTTGAGACTACCTTGTGATTTATAATTTTCTCCTTGAGTTTATAGAACAGTCCACTCTATCTTGTAACTCTCTTGACTTCCTCACTATTTAGAAGTTCTGTAACTACACTATTTTTTCCCCTTTTTTGGTTTGTAGTTGTCCTCATTTGCCAATTAATGTCTCTGGTTCCCTGTTTATAATCTTGTAAGCTTATTTTACTTTGGATACTTCTATAGCTGTTTTGGTTTCTGGGTTATGTCATCTTGTGTATTAATGGTTAGTTGTTGTTTGCTATTATTGATGATCTGTTCAAAGGACTTCCTTTAATATCTCCTGTAAGGTTGGTCTGGATTTAACAAATTCCTTTAATTTCTCCTTATCTGGAAATGTTCTAATTTCACCATCGTATTTGAGGGACAATTTTGCCAGATATATAATCCTTGGTTGAAAATTTTTCTCTTTCAGGGTTTTATATATACCATCCCATTGTCTTCTCACCTGCATGGTTTCTGCTGTGAAATTCTAGCTTAGTCTTATTGGTTGCCCCTTGTCATTTTTCCTCTGCTGCTGTCAGGCTTCTTTCTTTGCTTTTGTCTTTGGTGAGTTTGATGATGATATGTCTTGGTGGTTCAAACCTACCAGTCACTCCTTGGGAGGAAGGTTGGGCAATCTACTTCTGTAGTGATATTGCCTCGGAAACCCATGCTATGGTCCATTGCTATGAGTCAGATCTGACTCAATGGCACATAACAACAACAACAACAACCCTGTTTGGGGTTTGTTGGACTTCCTGAATGGATATATTCTCATCTTTCATCATACCAGGGACATTTCTTCCAACAAAATTTGGACAATTTTCTCTGTGGTTTTCTTTTTCTCTTCCTGTTCTAGAATTCTGATTACACATGGGTTATTCCTTTTGATTGTATCTCACATGAACCTTAGGCTTTCTTCATTTTGTTTTGATCTTCTTTTTCTGATTGATCCCTTTCCAAAGAAGTATTCAGATATTTGTCTTCAATCTCATTAATTCTGTCTTCCATTGATTCAATTCTACTTCTTTGCCCTGTCAACATATTATCTATTTCTGAAAATTTAATAGTATTCTTCTGGATTTCTATCTGTAGATTTTTCATTTACTTTGTCATTTTGTTCTTGTATTTTCTTCTGAAATTGTTCTAGGATTTTGTCTGTGTTTTCCTTAATTTTTTCAGAGTTTTCCTTGATCTGCTCTCAAATCTTTGAAGATGCTAAATATAATTCTTTTGAATTCCTTCTCAAGGAGTTCCAATGCTGCTTCTTCCTCAGGGATGGGTTCTGGGTCTGTATCCTGCTCCCTTGTTTCCATTACTTTATCTTGCTTCTTTGTGTGGACTGTAATGATCTGTTGTCTCTGAGACATTGTGATGTTGTAGTATGTACATCTCTGTTAACTGTTTGTGAGGAGCAGATAAGGGTGAGTCAGGATCTTCTTGGTGTTTATCGCTGTCCCATTGGTGAAGAAGGAAGTGGTGGCTCTCACTCAGGAAGTGGCGTTGCAGGAGGTGTGGGAGTAGTTGTGTCATATGGGCACTATTGCTGTCTCCCACACAGTTAGACAAAAACAACAATAGAAAAAACATCAAAAAAGTAAAAGCAAGTGGACAAAAAACAGACCACTTAAACACACAGGAACAATCACCAAAAAAGAAAGAAAGAAAGAAAGAAAGAAAACCCACAATACCTGGGGAGATGGCAAGAAGTGAAAAAAAAAGAAAGGTAGAGTAGGAGAATAATGAAGAAAAAAAATGGAAAAAATGCAAAAGGAAAAACCATGAGAAAGAAAAAATGGGAACCAGAAACAAGGAAGAGAGAAAAATCTGATAACTAGAACCTGGGAAGTGAAGAATAAAGAACAAAAAATAAAAGGACAATACTAATAATAATGATTTTAAACAGACAAAAACAAACTAAAAAAAAAGGGGGAAAAAATCTCAGGGCAGGGAGAGGCAGGGCACCCCAGGATCTGTCCAAGCACACAGACAGTGATGGAATTCTTGCTGGTCCAGAAGGTGGATGGGAGTGAGGGATAGCTGCATCTCCATTCACCAAGAAAGTGTGGAGTATAAGGGTAGCAAGGAGAATATCACACCTTTCCAGTTGTTAGCGTCCTGAATGTCCTGGTTCCCAGCAAGTGGAGCCTATTCTTAAATCCCTGGAATCTGGGAGAATGCTGTCACTTTAAATATCCAAAATGGTCGAACTGCTTGTAAACATTCAAAATGTCTGTGCCCTCTGGACAGGAAAAAGTCCATAGTTCTGTTTACCTTCCTCTTCGCTGTTCCCATTTTATTCACCAGCCACCACTGCAGTCCTCCCTACAGCTCCTGGCTAGCAGGTTGATTTTTAGGTTAATTCTTAGGTTCTAACACCACTTGGCAATATGTCCATGCCACCAGGATCACTGCCAGGACGCAGCTCCATATGTCTCCGTTTTTGGTGTTTTCGTGCAAATTCTTCTACTAGTTCGAGGTCAGTCCACTTCTGTGTCCCTCCTTTCAAAACCCAGGGATCCAGAATTATCTTCTGTGTCTGTGTTAATCAGTTCCCCTTTTCTTTGTTTAAGAGGGTCTGTGCAGTCCATCTGCTTATTCTGTCATCTTACTGGAACTCTCCAAGTAATAACACTTTAAAATATGTCAGTGTTAACACTTTCTATAAGGTATTAATATGGACATTCATTTTTAAACCACAAAGATCTTTCACACCTCTTCATTTCTCTTCTCTGAAAGAGAAACCACATTCACCTAGTCACCCTTCAGGCCTAGAATTTCACTCACTCCCATGACTTCCAGCCAAATAATAGACAAGCATATAAGGTGAATATTTATACCTAGTAGGTACACTCCTTAGAACAATCAACCATGGGAGAACAGAAACACTTTTGCACAGGGAGATAGCTCAGAGGGCAGGGATGTAAAAGAAAGAAGGGCACAAGGGAAAGGTAATCAAAGGAAGGAAGTGGTAAGAAAGCTGTTATATTATCAGGACTGCAATCAAGGTCATGAAACAAAACGTGTATGAACTGCTATATAGAAAATGAATTTGCTTTGTAAACTTTCACCCAAATCACAATTAAAAAAAAAAAATTCACTGTTTTACTGTCTCTTTAGTTCAAGTAGAAAATAACCCTCATCTATATTAACCTAAAAACCATGACCAAGCCCTTGGCCATCAAGTCAATTCTAACATATGGTGAACTTAATTCTTCCTCACTGTTTACATTCCTCTCCTTTTATAGGACATCTTTGTTTGTTTTTTCTTGAATGTATGTTTTAAAAGTATCCCATTCTCATACTGAGTGTATGTTAATGATAGAATGATTTGGAAAAAGATAGCAAGAACAAACTCACAACATGAAGGATGTAATCAATGTCACAGAATTGTACATGTAGAAATGTTGAGATGGTGAATATTTTATGTATATTTCACCACAATAATTTTTGCAAGGTATCCCATTCTCAACTTAAGCAAATGGTACTACATTATTAAGCCATTCTTTTAGGATAAAAAACACAATAATGAAAGAGTAAGTTTTATCACTTACCCTTCCTGTGACTCTGAGTACTATTACATAATTAAAATTACCATCTCTCCCATCTACTCCTTCCCAAACATGCATAGCTTTCCCCTCCCACCTTCTCCTACCTTAGAGAATGGGTTAGCAGTATTTCAATAAATGCAACTAAATTACCTGACTGTTTTGATATGAACTACATCAAAATAACAACACTTAGCTTTATGTTAGACTAGATTCTGTTGGTTTCAAGTCATAAAAATGCAATCCAAGCAAACTTTAAAAACAATGATAATGGAATTTATTTACTCATGTAACTGGGATTTTAAAAAAAAGGAAAATGGGCTTCAATGCTGGATTCAGGAATTCAACTAATGTACTCAGAGCTTTGTCTTTTATCCTCCATGTCTCAGCTTCTGTGTTTCTGCGTTTTCACTTTATTCTTAGCAGGCTTTCCTCATTGAGCTACAAATATAGCCACAAAATCTCTAGATTTTCATGTTTCTTGGCATCTGCATGGCCAGAAGGAATTTCTCCTTTCCTGATAGTTCCAGCGACACATTACCCCATCAGAAAAGAGCATTAATTGACTTGGTCTTAGTCACACTCCTATTTATAAACTCATCATTGTAGTTAATTTATTCCATATTCTGATCAACATCTCCTGGGTCATGTATCTGTACCTGAAGCCATTAAAATAAGTTTAATACCACCTGAAGCACATTGCCCTAGAACAGAAGCATAAGGTTCCCTGAAGAAAACAATAAGGTATTATATTTAAAAGAAGAAAGGGGTACTGGGAAGGAAAACTAATAGATGTCCACTTTAAGTGTGGTGACCACACATTTCAATTTGCTCAGGACAGTTCTGGGTCATGCCTATTGTCCTGACAACCTGAATCATTTAGCATTTGTCTCAGGTGTTGTCCTCTTTAATGTATCAATATTAATACTGAAATAATGTAAATCAGGATGGATTAGACAGACCTCTACTCCACATTTCCAATTTTTTACATAATCTCATGTAGTAGAATACGAAAATCTATTGCTACTGATTCACTTTACTGTTTGGGCATGCTTCTATATTTTGCAATAAACTTTTTGGGCGACAATAAACTTGAAAAATAAATGGCATACTTAATGAAAAATTAATTACCAAGTGTGTATTTCTCAAATTTTTCAACATTTAACATGGAAAGCATTTACCATCTTCCATGGGGGCCATAGTGATATCAATATGAAATGTTTCCAGGAAAAAGAGAAGACACCACTTTGTCATGAAGCATTAACAGTGACTTCAAAAATAAGTAGTTATGTTCTAAAGACTGCATGAAGACAGCAGTTTAACAGGGTCTTCATCAGAAAATATGACTTCATATTTAGATCAAATAACTGTTTTCTAATTTTGCTCATGTTCAGTTCTAAGTGTTCTTATACATAAAGTAATAGCTATTAATATTTAGGTTCTATTAAAAAAATAAATTTGAAAAAAACTTAAATTATAAAAATTTTAAGTCACTGTCATCAAATGTTCCAAATAAAGTATCAGTAACTTCCAAATTAATTCAATTTTTCATCCAATTTATAAGTGGAAGTTTGTTTTGTTTATGGTGAAATAACTGACATTTTTATAAATTTGGCTAAAAAGCTCAATATTGAAGATCAAATTATTTGTTTTTAGCATGATAATAAAATACAGATTTGGTAAAGTATAGTATCATGGTAAAACTAATGTTCTTATTAAATTAAAACAATCTATGGAGCAGCAATATTCTACCAAATGAAGTGTAAGCCATACTTGTTAAAATTAATTTTTATTTATACCATATATCTATATCTATATATAACCAAAACCTACTTCCATCAAGTTAGTTTCTACTCATAGAGATGCTCACTGGGTTTCTAAGGTCATTACAATCATTGCAGAAGTAAATTGCCCCATGTTCCTTCCACAGAGGGGTTCGTAGGCTTGAACCATCAACCTCCTGGTTAACAGTAAAAAATACATATGCACATGATTTTATTCATACCAAATATATATATGAAGATTTTGTGCCACCAAAGCTTCATATATATATGGTATAAGTAAAATCATGTGCATATATATATATATATATATATTTTCCCCGCCAATAAAGATAATGTTGAAGACACACACAATTTAAAATAAAACAGTTGTTGAGTTGATTCTGATTGATGGTGACTTGTGTGTCAGTGTAGAACTGTGCTCCAAAGGTTTTCAATGGCTTCTTAGATGTAGATTGTCAGGCCTTCCTTTTGAGGTTCTTCTGGGTGTGTGGGTGGAGCCGTGGTTAAGCGCTCAGCTGCTAACAAAAAGGTCAGCAGTTCAAGCCCGTCAGCCACTCTGATGGAGAAAAATGTGGCAGTCAACTTCTGTGAAGATTTACAGCTTTTGAAATCCTATGGTGCAGTTATATTCTGGCCTATAGGGTCCTATAGGAATTAGCTCCGTGGCAAAAGGTTTTTGTTTTTGTTTTTTTTCTAGATGGACTCAAACCCAAAACTCTATATCTTTTTACTGCCATCATTAACACGATTCTTGAAATATTTCAGTCTTTTAGAAACAACTTCTTAAATCAACTTAAACCAAACCAAACCCACTGCCATCAAGTTGACTTCAACCATAGCAGCCCCATATGGAAAAGAAGAGCAGCTCCACAGTTTTCCCAACACTATATGTCTTTACAGAACCAGTCTGCCTCATCTTTCTCCCACAGACCTGCTGGTAATTTCGAACCACTGAGCTTTTGGTTAGCAGCTGAATGCTTGGACCACTATGCCACCAGAGATCCTATTGTGTTGAACTGCTTATAAATAGTCATCTAAATTTTGGCTGTGTTTTGTTTAAAATCTTTTGGAAATCTTAAAAAAAAAAAACACTTTTTGACAATTTTAGCAAATTGTTGTTATCAATAACACTATTTGTAAAAGGGAAAATATGTTTTAGTCTTGGGAGCTGAATTGTGTATAAGATTTATTTTGAAGTTTCACAATGATGCTTAGGAATATCTCAACTTGAATATTTTCTCAGATGATTCTTTTTTTTTTTCTTTTAACTGAACTAACATTGTTGCTATGAGGCAGGTCTGACTCGATGGCACACAACAACAACAATATTCTGTACTAAGATGGAGTCCTGGTGGCACATGATTAAGCACTAACCTAAATATGTTAACCTAAAGATTAGTGGTTCAAACTCCCCTGTGACTCTATGGGAGAAAGATATGGTGATAGTGATCTCCTTCCATAAAGATTGTTGTTGTTGTTGTTGTTAGGTGCCATCAACTTGGTTCTCATAGCAACCCTATGTACAACAGAAAGAAACACTAGCCAGTCCTGCACCATCCTCAAAATCATTACTATATTTGAGTCCATTATTGCAGCCATTGTGTCCACCAATCTCATTGAGTGTCTTCCTCTTGACTTCTAACCAGAAGCTTAGCAGTTCAAACCCACCAGCCACTCCATGTGAGGAAGATGAAGCAATCTACTTCCATAAATATTTGTGTTGTTGTTGTTATGTGCCATCAAGCAGACCTGACTCATAGCAACCCCTCCTTGGGTTTCCAAGGTGGTATCACTACAGGAGGAGATTGCCCAACCTTCCTCTGAGGAGTGGCTGTAAATATTTACAACCTTGAAAATCCAATGATGGTTGTTATGAGTTGGAATCAACTCAGTGGCAGTGGGTTTTTGGTTTTCTCTACTTTAGTAAGTATGGAGTCCTTCTCTAGGACAAAGTCTCACTATCCTCACTTCTAAGGTGCATTCTGGCTGTACTTCTTCCAGTACAGATTTATTTGTTCTTCTGGCAGATCATGGTCTGCCAACATTCTTCACAAACCTCATAATTCAAAGACATCAATTCTTCTTTACTCTTCTTTATTCATTATCCAGCTTTCATATGCATATGAGACAATTACAAACAGCATTCTGTGGGTCAGGAGCACCTTAATCCTCAAAGTGACATCTTCATTTTTTAATACTATACAAGAGTTTTTTGCAGCAGGTTTGTCCAATGACACCTGTGGCTTGGGTTCTTGACTGCTACCTCCATGGGCATTGATAGTGGATCTAAATGAAAAGAAATCCTCGACAACTTCAATGTTTTTCTATGATTATCATGATATTTCTTATAGGTCCACTTATGAGAATTTTTATTTTCTTTATGTTGAGGTGTAATCTATAATGAAGGCTGTAGTATTTGATCTTTATCAGTAAGTGCTTCAAGTCCTCTTTGCTTTCAGCAAGCAAAGTTTTGTCATCTGTATGTCACAGGTTGTTAATGAGTCTTCTCCAATCCTGATATCATGTTCTTCTTCGTATAATCCAACTTCTTGGATTATCTGCTCAGCAAACAGATTGAATATGTACCCAAACTCATTGCCGTCAAGTTGGATTTCACTCATAGTGACCCCTCCTTATGTTTTCAAGGCGGTATCTTAAGGAAGTAGATTGCCCAATCTTCCTTACAAGGAGTGGCTGGTGGGTTTGAACCACCAGCCTTTTGGTTAGTAGCCAAATGCCTTAGACACTACACCACCAGAGTTCCTTGAATATGTATGGTATAACAGTAGAACCCTGACACATACCTTTCCTAATTTTAAATCATGTAATATCCCCTTGTTCTGTTAAAACAACTATCTCTTGGTCTGTGTACAGGTTTCACATGAGCACAATTAAATGTTTCAAAACACAGTAACTCTATGATACAGTGACTCCATAAAGACTAGAGTTTAGAAAACCTTGTGGGGCAATTTTACTTTGTCCTACATCTAATACTCCTCATTTTCACTATCCAAAGAAAACCATGGCTATTACATTTTGTATTTCTTTGCAAAAATAAAGGTGTATTTCTCTCTTTCTGTGTTACACAGAGACAAATCAACACACAAACATACAGACAAATAAGATTCTATTTCTAGAAGTCAAAACTCATCAGATAAATTGCCCTTATTTGTGTATTTTGTATTTATGCATTTATCTTTTCTGGAATTCCCATGCTTCCCAATGTCATTCACAATTTGTTGAAGTCTACACAGTCAAGTGCCTGTACATAGTCAATAAAATATCGGTAAACATTTTTCTGGTATTATCTTCTTTCATCCAAGATCCATCTGACATCAACAATGATATCCCTCATTCCATGTCCTCTTTGGAATCTGGCTTGAATTTCTGGCAATCCTCTGACAATGCACTGCTGAAACAATTTTTAAATTATATTCAACAAAATTTTACTTGCATGTAATATTAATTATATTGTTTGATATTTCCTCATTCTGTTGGATCACCTTTCTTTGTAATGGGCACAAATATGTATCTCTTCTAGTCAGCTGGTCGGGTAGCTGTCTTCCAAATTTCTTGACAAGTGACTGCTTCCAGTTTTGCATAATTTGTTGAAACATCTCAATGAGTATTCCATCAATTCCTTGTTGTTGTTGCTGTTATGTGCCGTCGAGTCGGCCCCGACTCATAGCGACCCCTCCTTGGGTTTCCGAGGCAGTATCACTACGGAAGTAGGATTGCCCAACCTTCCTTCTGAGGAGTGGCTGGTGGGTTTGAACCGCCAGCCTTCTGGTTAGCAGTCAAGTGCTTTAGCCACTATGCTATCAATTCCTAGAACCTTGTTTTTTGCCAATGCCTTCAGTGCAGCTTGAACCTATTCCTTCGATACCATTGGTTCTTGATCATATGCTACCTCCTGAAATGGTTGGACGTCAACCAATTACATTTGGTATAGTGACTCTTTAAAGATTACAGCTTAGGAAACCCTGTGGGACAATTTTACTCTGTCCTACAATGTGATATGAGTCAGAATTGACTTAATGGCACACAACAAAAATAACAACAGAACTCTGTAACATCTGATTGTGGTAAACTATTCAAAACATATAAATAAGGGTAATTTATTTGGTGAGTTTTAATTTCTAAAAATATAATTGTATTTGTGTGTGTGTGTGCGTGCGTGTGTGTTGGGGTATCTATGTGTGAGCCAGAAAGAAAAAGGGACTTTTATTTCTGCAAAAAAATCCACAAAATTTACCACCCATGGTTTTCTCTTGGTAGTGGGACTGAGGAATGTGAGAGGTAGAGAAGGAAATTTTTAGTTCACATCTTACAATTTCAAAACTTCATCTTGAGTATGCATTGCTTTCAGTATCATTAAAATCTTTTTAAAATTAAATACATACATAAATATACTGTAATATTTTTTGAAAAATATGTGTTCTACTCCTCCTCCTGGGTATTAGAAGGAGGTTTTGATATCTTCTTTACTTTATTTAAATGAACAATTTTAATAGTGGGCATTTTGCAAACTATGCCTGGCCAGGGAAAGAGATGGCCAGACATTGCTCCAGGTTTTAAGTATTCCCAAGGCCACCATTCCAGTAACACAGATGGACACATCTTTTTCATTGGAATTTTTTTTTGTAATTTATTTCACTTCTATGCAAGTCTAGCTGAAAAAGAGTAAATGGGGTGGTAGAGGATGTTGCTTTTCCTTTATATGGGGGATGTATATTCTCTGCCATATGCACAATCATAAAACCCATCAAGTTCTTCCCAACTGGGGTAAAAAGGGATTATATTAATCTTAGAAATAGATAACTTACCTTTTTAAGGCTGGAGAATTAATACATTTTTACCTTCATATATTTTAGTGATGTAATCTCAGGGGAAAAAAAAAAAAGAATGGTGTAGCTAAATATCTTAAACTTATCTTGTTAACAAAGAGCACTCTTTTTGGCAATGATCATTTACTTAGAAAATAAGTGAAAAAATTGTATTTGGGAGATCACATGACAAGAAATATTAGATACCCTTGAAATTTTCTCAGCACCAAAGTAACTATTAGTTACCATCAAAACTGCAGCCAAAGCAACTCATGATGCTTTGTCTACAAGATACTTTAAATATATAAATAAAAATATAGACGCAGATAAAGATATTTTCCAACATTTGAACATTTGATGGAAGTAAAAAGGATATTAAACTGACAACTGATTGGTATTCTTTCACCCCAGATAGTGTAGCATCATGACACAGCCATAATTTCTTTCAGGTCACAAATAATGTTGTATTTGCAAGGATACATCTTTATGTCTAGATAAATCTTTATGTCCCAGAAGAAATTTAAAGTTAATCTCATGTATTCATACACTCAATCCTAAGAGAATGTATTGTTTTCCCAGTTTTAAGAGGTATCAGGTCTCTCTATGACACCATCCCAAACCATTTTAGTCAAAAACAGGTGAAGCAGGAAATGTTACAGAACAGTCATACTGGATGAATTTTAGGAGCCATTGACAACCATGACACAATCTAAAACTATTTCACAAAACATTTACATTTCTTAAGAATTAGTTTCATGAGTTCAGAAGGGTTCTCCTGGGACTTGCTTTGAATTGGTCATGAACTTTGAATGATGCAAGAGCTTGACCTCCAAAAGTACTGACCAGTTGACATTCTGACAGTGCTCTCATTTGCTTGGTCATTATGCAACTGAAAATAAACAAATAAAGGTAAAATAAAATAATAAAAACTTGGCTGAACTCAATCACCCATGGGAAATAAAAAATTATTTAGTGTGCATAATTGTTTTATCCTTTGGTGGGCCTAGACTCAAATAAACTATAATCTCCTTATCATTTTTTAATACAGTTCAAGAATTGAGCTAAATACATTTTCTTCTTTATTTACTAGAACAAGTACAGTAAAAACCTTCCTCTTTTTTCATTACTATTTTCCTCTAGAATAGGGAGTACACATGACTGAGTAAGGAAACAACTCACAATTTTTGTGTCTCCCAAGCAAGAGTTTTATTATACAGTACTGCTGCTGAGCCATCAGTGAAATAAACATTGAGTCAAGGAGGAGGAAATGCACATTTAAAATGATGTCAGAAAGAATGGGATTTTGGAAGGTGTGGTTAATGGACTATGAAGAAGCCCTCAAGATCTTAAAGGTCTAGAGGTCAGAGAAGGAGATCTGGTGGTGTTGTGCTTAAAACATTCAGCTGCTAACCAAAAGGTCAGTGGTTCAAATGCACCAGCTGCTGCAGAGGAGAGTGATGAGGCAGTCTGCTTCTATAAAGATTTACAACCTTGGGAACTCTAGGAGGCAGTTCTACTCTGTCTTAGAGGGTCACTAGGAGTCAGAATTGACTCAATGGCAGTGGGTTATTTTTTAGAACTTAAAGATAAAATAAGTCACAGAGGTCTGAAGCAGCACCAGTGCTCTCTTGCTGGCCTTAAAGAAGCAAGCTGACATGTTGTGAAGATGGCCATGTGCTGAGGGCTTCAGTCTCATACATAAAAACAAAAAAAAATAAATTAATTCACTGCCATTGAGTCGACTCCAACTCATAGTGACCCCTCTTTGGGTTTCCAAGGCATTATCTGTATGGAAGTAGATTGCCTAGTCTCCCTTCCAAGAAGTAGCTGGTGGGTTTGAACTGCCAGGGTTCTGGTTAGCAGTCAAATGCCTTAGGCACTATGCCACCAAATCTCCCTATCTTATACATACAAGGAATTAAATTTTTCCAGCAACCAGTTAACTTAGAAGAGGACTCTAAACCTTTTGGTGAGATCACAACTCTGGTCAGTTCCTTGATCTCACCCTTGTGAGACTGTAGAGAAGACCGAGCCAAGCTGGACTCAAACTTCTGACTCAGAGAAGCTGTGTAAAAATAAATCTGTACTGCTGTAAGCTGCTAAAATTGTGCTAATATTTTATGCAGCAATAGAAAACTAATCTAGAGGGAAAAGAGAATGAGTGGAATAAATATTATTATTTCTGGTGCAAACAAATATTTGATCAATCTAGGACCTATCTCCTTCCAGACTGCATTCCTTTCCCAACTTTACCCCCCAGGCATTCCTTCTCTTCTTTATGAAGGGGGCATGAGTCAATTAATCTACTCCAACCTCTTGGATTAGATTTTGTAATATGAAATAATGTTTTTCTGGTCTTTCCATTTAAGTTAATGCATTCTGGACTTTCTGCCTCAGGGAAAGGCAGAGAGGAGGCAAGTCTCTGCTCTTGAATTTCAAACTGGACTTTCAAAAACTTAAGCAGGAACAATAACTTGAAAGTAAGTACTTTGAATCACAACATCCTGACTTTTATTTTAGTATCAAAGTTGAAGTTTATAGTATAAATAATAGATAAATATATTTCAGGGTGTAAGAGCCAGTTTTTTCACCCTATACAGGATAATCACTCCTCAGTCTGGGAAGATGAAGAGTCAGTTGGAAAGCAAAGAACATGAGGGTGAAGTGCCTGAGGAAGTTCCTTGATCTACTCAACCCTAATAAGCTCTCATCCTAAGAGAAGCAGACAATAGCCACTCCTGAGCAGTTTAGAGACCTGATGAGATCAACCATGCCTCAATTCCTAAAAGAAACTTCAATTCCTAGAAGAGCCTTTGGGGAATCAGAGTTGTGGAGAAGAAAATGGTTCCCAGAGATTCTCTTCATCTACACAGTATGGCAGTTGTATAGCAGAAACAATCTTGGACTCTGTGGGGGTACAAAAGACCTGAAATAAATAAATAAATAAATAAATACATAAACCCTTGGATTTCCTGGAAACTGGAGAACTTCCAAAGTTCTCTTGCACCAAAATAAACCCAGCATTTAAGTAAGAGGACTGAGAGAACTGAGAAGGCCTTGACATCAGGATGAGAAGAACACTGAGGGATCAAATGGATGGCAATCAAGAAACCACAAGGAATTGGCCCTGGAGATGCCAATGATGATTGACAAAAATGGTCAAAGATATTTCAGCACAAAGACTGAAGAAAATGGATGACAATGACCATGCACAAGGTATCCCCATCCCACCAGTACAATAGAGCTAAGTCCATCAGAAATTAAATTCAATATTGAGGAAAAAAGAAAGTGGAATTGATTTAATTGGACCACATAGTTATAACTCCCATATGAAAAATCCCTGCATTGTTCAAATGGTTAAGCACTCAAAAAAAAAAGTCACTGCCGTCGAGTTGGATCCGACTCATAGTGACCCCTCCTTAGGTTTCCAAGGCAGTATCTCTATGGAAGTAGATTGCCCAACCTTCCTTCACACCAGGCTACTAAAAAAAAGATTGAAACCCACTCAGAGGTGCCTTGGAAGAAAGGCCTGGTGATCTACTTCCAAAGAGTTTGCAATTGAGAACCCCATGAAACACAGTTCTACTCTGGCGCACATAGGGTCACCATGACTTGAGGCCAACCCAACTCAACAGCAACTAACAACAACAGCTCCCATATAATGTTTTCCTATGTGTCAGGCATTGTTCTAAATGTTTTACAAATATGATTCTATTATGTATCCTACCAAGTACATCCTATGGTTATTCCTGTTTTAGAGATGAGGAAATTGAGAAATATAAAGCTTAAGAGCTTTACTCAATGTTACACAATTAGCAACTTGTCAAGCAAGAAATCGAAAACGAGAAATTTGGGGCTGAATTTATCCTAAATCTACTAAGATCATGTTTTCTATCACAGGGTTGACTGAGGACACAAAATAGAAATATGTTAATGTTCAGAAAAATGAAAGTACATTTTCCCCTATTTTCTTTAAAAAGCTTAAAAAGACAACTTTAACTTTACAAAGAAGCAGAATGAAAGAGTGCTAATATCAATTGAGAGTTTATTTTTATTAAAACATTTGAGGGATTAAGTATTTGTTTTCACTTCTTGGTCAGGTCACTTTAATGTTCTTCTGCACAGCTTCATAATCTATAAATTGAGGGATTTGGAACACTTTCTGTTGTGTCTTTCCCCTCTGGGCAGCTTCAATCAACTGGTAGTGATTTATTGGAGTTCAGTGTTGAGAATGGCAAGGTCCTGTTCTTGCCACGGGCAAGAGAGAAAACTGATCACACTCAAACATTTAAGTATTGACCCTGTGTTACAAGACAATCTCAATGCCTCTTCCAGGTCTAATAGTCTGTGATTTTATAAGAATCTTTAAGAATTCCATGATTCTGTAAGACCTAAACAAGGTATAGGAAATAAACCAGAAGGAAAAACTAGTGGACTGGGACAAGGAGTCACTCATCCTCTCTGATGATATAACATGTAGACTTGTTCATTCCCAGCCCTAAAATTTCAGTGGAAATGTGAGATACTATAGATTTTTTTTTTTCCTTTTCTTTAATTTCCTTTGCACTGTCATCAAATTTACTCTGGTGTACTTAGTTGGCAGTTAGAGGCCTTCTGTCTTTCTTTCCATACTTAGTTTCTTCTAGGAAATCCACAAACCCCATCCTTTTGGCAGTGCAGTGAGCCACATAAAGAAGATGACCTACAGGCACATGGTGCTTTTCCATTTTGATACAAATTACTAAACTGCATATTCTTTCAGCAGTAGAGTGGTATTAGCACCCTGTGGCAGGGAGCTAGGAATGCAGATCCATTCAAACTTGTTAAAACAGTGACACAAGTCCCAAGGGAGACAATGGCCTTTTGTGAAGCAATTTGCAAGTATCATGTTCCACCCTTAAAACTTACGTATGCACTGTTATTATGTGATTAATAGAGTCAACGGAAGCTGTATTTTGTACCCAGTTCACATTCTTTGAGAACTGTACAAATCAGTCCTAGTGGTGGGATTCTGGAATGGTAACAATTCCTTAAGACCTATCAGTTAGTAACCAACGCAAGTGTGATAATGCTGCAGTGTTCTGATAAGGAACATTATCACAAGTAGTACAAACAGCATTAGCAAGCACCCTAGAACAAAGTTTATGCAGTATGTATGTTGATGTTATAAATGATAAATATTAACCATATATTATGAAAAAAAGAGTATTATAAAAATGTGCAAAGTTAGATTTTTCCCCGCTATGTTTCTTTGTGTGCAGAATGGAATACTATACTGTCTTGGACTACAGTCAGGATGTTAGTGTTTAATAAGCTTGAGAGAAGCTTTAGAAAGGTCTTCCCTCAGGTTTGTGCAATGCAGTAGAGGGAGAGAGAAGAAGATAGATGTGGTTATTGTTGTTCTTGTTGTTGTGTGCCATCGAGTTATTTCTGACTCACAACAACAATCGTTATAGAGTATACTCATAGAGTATAGCTACCCCCATAGGGTTTCCTAGGCTGTAATCTTTATAGAAGCAGATATCCTGGTTTTTCCTCCCGTGGCACTGGTGCTGGGCTCAAACTGCCAAGCTCTTGGTTAGCAGCTAGTACTTTGATCATTGCACCACCAGGGCTCCTTTTATCTGGTTATAGCCTCCTCCCCCTTTATCTTTCTGCTTTCTGTTGAAAATATACTCAGAGTGTATAATATCTAACATTTGTTTTCATATTCACTACTATGGATTGAACTGTGTTCCCAAAAGGATATGTTGAAATCCTAATCGCCAGTATCTGTGAGTATAACTTTGGAAATTAAGCCTTGAAGATGTTTTGAGTTAATCCTTTCAAGAATGAATTATTTTCTCCCTTAAATTTTTGTTAAAACCATGTGTTTTCAGTAATAGAAGCATTTTGAGTGAAATTAAAAAAAAAAAAAATTGAGATATTTATTTTGATACAGGGAGTGGGACACATACATCCCAAAGTGTCTCTGGTGATAGGGTTGTTGGGAAGACACCTATTCCTTCAGGTTCATAGTTACCAATTCTCACCAGATACTGCACACACTAGAAGTGGAATAGCAGCTCCCCATTAAACTCCAAAAAAACCAAAAACAAAACCCACTGCCGTTGAGTTGGAGATGACTCATAGCGACCCCTCCTTGGGTTTCCGAGGCAGTATCACTTCAGAAGTAGATTGCCCAACCTTTCTTCTGAGGAGAGTTTGGTGGGTTTGAACCACCAGCCTTCTGGTTAGCAGTCAAATGTCTTAGGCATTATGCCCCCAGAGCTCCCATTAAACTCCAGGAAAATATATATGGGCACTATATATGTCCTACAGAGGAGCTCTGGTAGCATAGTGGCTAAGACACTTGCCTGCTAACCAGACAGCTGGTGGTTCAAACCCACCAGCCACTCCTCAGAAGGAAGGTTGGGCAATCCTACTTCCGTAGTGATACTGCCTCGGAAACCCAAGAAGGGGTCGCTATGAGTCGGGGCTGACTCGACGGCACATAACAACAACAACATGTCCTACAGGTCATGAAAGTCTTAACAAGAGGTGACATTAGAGTAGGGTAGGTGCTAATCCAATATAAGAGATATCCTTATTAAAAAAGGAAAAGAGACATAGATGAACATACAGAGAAAAGATGGCCATATCAAGACAGAGACAGAGATTGGAAAAATGTGTCTACAAGTCAAGGAATGCCAAGGACAATGTCTCCAGAAGAGAGGCATGGAACAGACTCTCCTTCAGAGCCTTTAAAAGGAATTTAATATGACTGACATCCTGATTTCTGTAGAGCTGTGAGACAATAAATTTCTGTTCCTATAAGGCACACAGTTTATGATACTTGATTATGATAGCCCTACCAGTTTCCATTGAGTCAATTTCAACTCATGTCAAACCCATATGTGTCAGAGTAGAACTGTGTTCCACAGAGTTTTCAATTACAAATTTTTTGGTAGTAGATCTCCACGCCTTTCTTCTGAGGTATCAACAGGTGGACTTGAACCTCTAACCTTTCTATTAGCAGGTTAGCACCTTAACCCTTTGCAACAAGGTGGCCCTAGAAAACTAAAATACACAGCAACTGAACTGTGTATTTCAACTGGATGTGAACTCTTCTTTTTTTAAACTTCTGTAGTTCTTTTTTGTATGGCTTTCACAACCCTTAGATATTCCATCTAATAGTAAAACTACTGCCCTGCAATTGACTTTTAAGCAATTATGGGCAATGATATTGTGCCTAATATCATTTATTATCTATATCATTATGCAGTTTAGCCTAATTCATTGCACATATTGCTTGCTCACACATTTTTGAATAAATGAACTCAAATTTAAATCAGAACTACCCAATGAACTTTATTTTGTCAATATTCTTCACTAAATGTGTCCTTGCCTAGATCCATACCTGAATGCCTCATATCAAACACTAATATCAGGTAGATATACCAAGGAAGCCAAACATAAATGTACCCAGAAGACTATCTATTAAGTTGGGTGTATGCTAAGCCTAACTCCTCTGCATACTATACCAATGTCCTCTCATCACAAGGAAGAATGAGTACTTTGCACCATTAGTATACTTACAAAAGCAAACTTAAAGATATGTGGTTAAACTTTAGCAGAAATGAGTAGATGTCATCAAATTTAAGACAATGGCAGAAGTTGAGCTGAACTTTTTGGTTAGAGGAATTCCTAAACCTACCTCTTATAAGGGGAGTACTCTGATGGTGTCGTGCCTAAAGCATTTGACTGGTAACCAGAAGGCTGGCCATTTAAACCCACCAGCTACTCCTCTGGAAAAAGACTGGACAGTCTACTTCTGTAGAGCTACTGCTTCGGTCTTTCCAAATAAACTCTCACAAAGCTGTTAATAACCTACTCTACATGTAAGCCCACTCTTCCCTTGAAGCTTGAGTTTGCTCCTTCCTGGTTTTTCTCTTTAATATTTGACTGTGCTCATATTTTTTCATAGAAATTTAAGATCATAGGATTTTTTTTAAAATATGTACGTCAATTAGTGTTTTTAGATGCCTTGTAGGTAGCAGGCCAGGGGCTGAACATAGAGTGAACTGACATACATAGGCCTTTCTCATAGTCTCACTGTAGAGACACACAAGGTTAAATAAATTGAAAACCTCTAAAATGCTGAAAGGAAGCCAAGGTCCACAGTTTTATTTAATGAAATTTTTATTTGAGTGAAAAGATAAATGACATCTTCTTTCCAATATAGAAACTAAAAGTTTTGGTAGAATCCAGAAATGAGAAATAAAAAGACACCATTGTCTGGTCTTGATGCTTACAGTGGAAATGTTCCTTACACTTTGGTTTTTATCTCTCAAAATTAATTAAAGCACAAGCATGGCCAGAAAAACCCACCTCAGAAACAGTGAGATTCTCAGATAGTGAGCAAGATATGAATAATTTTTTTTTCTCTTTCTACTGAAAGTATTATGTGATCTTAAGAAACAAAATGAGTAGTATTTTTAAAGATGGCTATTTAAGAACTTTTTATCTATCTTTTAGTTTCTCAATCAATAGGAAATGCTCTTCAATCTCACTCAATCTCTGACTCAGGAACAAATTACATAACTTTTGATACATTATATATATATTTTTTTTAAATGAGCTGTTTATCTGATAGAACTTACAGATATTTTTCATTGTTTCTTCCTCTTATATATATTTTTTAATCTATTCTTGTTCCTCTTCATCACTTTTCTCATACTTTTTGCTGTTTTTCTTTTTCCCTTTGCCTCCAGCCAGAAATCATTAATGATCTTTTCTATAAAACGTCAACAAAATTATTAAAACTCAGCTACTGGATTCTCAAACTTTCCTTCTGCTCTACAGTATATTAGTCCATGCCCCAAATTCTATTTAATCTTAAGAAAGGCACATATCCAAAGCTTTCTTACTCCTTTAGGGATAAAACATCAGAAGTTTGCTAGTAATGACCCACCAAAAATTCAAAGTATTAGCTAAGGGGTTCTGTTCTACTTACATGTTGTTCTCATTAAGAAGTATAAATTAATTACCATGAGGAGACATTATAAAGAGTTTTTAAGATAACAGTGGTTTGAATACAGATATACCTGAGTTTGAATCCAATTCTAGCTACTTACTTTGTTGTTGTTAGGTGTTCTTGAGTCATCACCAACTCAGAGCAACACTGTGTGCAGCAGAATGAAACATTGCGGTCCTGTGCCAGCTCCACAATCTTTGCTATACCTGAGCCCATCATTGTAGCCACCGTGTCAATTCACCTTGTTGAGGGCCTTCCCCTTTTTTGTTGACCCTCCACTTTACCAAGCATGACATCCTTCTCCAGAGAATTGTCCCTTCTGACAACATGACCAAAGGAGGTGAGATGAAGTCTGGCCATTCTCACTTCCAAGGAGCATTCCCACTGCACTTCTTCCAGGACAGATTTGTTAGTTGTTTTAGCAGGCCACAGTACTTTCAGCATTTTTTGCCAACACCATAACTCAAAAGCATGGACTCTTCTTCAGTCTTTCTTATTCATTGTCCAGCTCTCACATGCATATGAGGCAATTGAAAATACCATGGCTTGTGTCAGACACACTTTAGTCTTCAAGGAGATATTTTTGCTCTTCAGCATTTTAAAGAGGCCTTTAGCCATTTTGTCCAGAGCTATACGTCATCTGATATCTTGACTGCTGCTTCCATTGGTGTTGATTGTAGAAGCAATATGAAGTCTTTGACAACTTCAGTCTTTTCTCCATTTATTGTGATGATGCTTATTGGTCCCATTGTGAGGATTTTTGTTTTCTTTATATTGAGTTGTGATCCATACTGCAGACTGTAGTCTTCAATCTTCATCAGTAAGTGCTTCAAGTCATTCTCACTTTCAGCAAGCAAAGTTGTGTTGTCAGCATATCACAGGTTGTAATGAGTTTTCCTCCAATCCTGATGTCATGTTCTTCTTCATATAGTCCAGCTTCTCAGATTATTTGCTCAGCATACAGATTGGATGAGTATGGTGAAATGATACAACCCTGAACACTCTCTTCTTGATTTTAAACCATGCAGTGGTCCCTTGTTCTGTTCAGACAACAGTCTTCTTGTCTATGAACAGTTTCCTCACAAGGACAGTTAAGTGTTCTGGAATCCCCATTCTTCTCAATGTTATCCATAATTTGTTATAATCCATACAATTGAATGCTTTTGCGTAGTCAATAAAACACAAGTAAATATCTTTCTGGTATTCTTTGCTTTCAGCCAAGAGCCATCTTACATCAGCATTGATGTCCCTCATTCCACGTCCAGTTCTGAATACAGCTTGCATTTCTGGAAGTTCTCTGTCAATATACTGCTGCAACCATTTTTGAATTATCTTCAGTAAGATGGCACATAACAACAACAACAACAACATTTTACTTGTGTGTGATATTAATGATATTGTTCAACAATTTCCACATTCTGTAGGATCATCTTTCTTTGGAAAGGGTACAAATATGGATCTCTTCCAGTCAGTTGGCCAAGTAGCTATCTTCCAAATCTCTTGGCATAGACAAGTGAGTTCCTCCAACGGGGCATCCATTTGTTGAAACATCTCAATGGGTTTTCCATCAATTTCTGGGACTTTGTTTTTCGTCACTTCCTTCAGTGTAGCCTCAACTTCATTGTTCATTGTCATTGGTTCTTGATCATATACCTCCTGAAATGGATGAACATTGACCAATTCTTTTTAGTACAGTGACTCTGTATTCCTTCCATCTTCGTTTGATGTTTCCTGCATTATTCAATACTTTGCCCATAAAATCTTTCAATATTGCAACTTGAGGCTTAATTTTTTTTCTTCAGTTCTTTCAGCTTGAGAAATGCTGAGTGTGTTGTTCCCTTTTGCTTTTCTAATTCCAGTCTTTGCACAATTGTTATTGTTGTTGTGTGCTGTCGAGTCAAACCTGACTCATAGCGACCCCTCCTTGGGTTTCCGAGGCAGTATCACTATGGAAGTAGGATTGCCCAACCTTCCTTCCGAGGAGTGGCTGGTGGGTTTGAACCGCCAGCCCTCTGGTTAGCAGGCAAATGTCTTAGCCACTATGCTACCAGAATTGACTTTGTCTTCTCCAGCTGCTCTTTGAAATCTTTAGCTCAGCTCTCTTATCTTGTCATTTCTTCTAATTCCTTTAGCTACTCTCCATTCAAAGGCATGTTTCAGAGTCTCTCCTGCCATCCATTTTGATCTTTTCGTCTTTTCTTATCTTTTTAATGACTGTTTGCTTTCTTCATGGATGATTTTCTTGATGTCATCCCACAATTCCTGTGGTTTTCAGTCACTGGTGTTCAATCCATCACATCTAGTCTTTGAATTTGACTGTTAACAAGAAGGCTGGTGGTTCTAACCCACCAACCACTCCTCAGAAGGATAGTTGGGCAATCTATTTCCGTACTGATACTGCCTCAGAAACCCAAGGAGGGGTTGCTATAAGTCTGACTCAGTGGCAAAATTCAGGAGAGAGATCTTCAAGGTCATATTTTGGCCTTTTTGGACTTGTTTTAATTATCTTCAACTTCAAGTTGAATTTGCATATGAATAGTTG
This sequence comes from Orycteropus afer afer, assembly GCF_000298275.1. Classification (NCBI taxonomy): domain Eukaryota; kingdom Metazoa; phylum Chordata; class Mammalia; order Tubulidentata; family Orycteropodidae; genus Orycteropus; species Orycteropus afer. The sequence goes on from NW_006921615.1 coordinate 13,841,079, forward strand.
ATGGTCTTTTCCACAATCAGCTCCCGGCCTTGTTTTGGCTGAAGATATTGAGCTGTTCCATCACCTCTTGCCACAGACATAGTCGATATGATTCCTGTGTATTCCATCTGGCAAAGTCCATGTGTATAACCACTGTTTGTGTTGTTGAAAAGAGGTATTTGCAACAAATAAGTCATTGGTCTTGCAAAATTCTGTCATGCAACTTCCAGCATTATTTCTATCACAAAGGCCACATTTTCCAACTACCAGTGATTCTATTTTGTTTCCAACTTTTGCATTCCAATCACCAATGATAATCAGCACATCTTGATTGCACGGTCAATTTCAGACTGCAGAAGCTGGTAAAAATCTTCAGTTTCCTCATCTTTGACTTTGATGGTTGGTGTGTAAATTTGAATAGCAGTAGTATTAACTGGACTTCCATGTAAGCATATAGATATTATCCTATCACTGACAGCATTGTACCTCAGGAAAGATCTTGAAACATTCTTTGTGATGATGAATGCCACGCCATTCATCTTTAGTTTGTCATTCCCAGCATTATATATCATATGGTTGTCTGATTAAAAATGTCCAAAATGGGTCCATTTCAACTCACTAATACCTAGGATATCAATCTTTATGTGTTTCCTTTTAATTTTTGACAACTTCCAGTTTTCCTAGACTCATACTTCATACATTCCATGTTCTGATTATTAATGGATGTTTGTAGCTGTTTCTTCTCATTTTGAGTTGTGCTATGTCAGCAAATGGAGGTCCCAAAAGCTCTACTTTATCCATATCATTAAGATTCATTCTACTATGATGAGACGGCACTTCCTCAGCTGTATTTTGAGTGCCTTCTGACCTGAGGGGCTCATCTTCCAGCTATTGGACAATGTTTTAGGGCTATTCATAAAGTTGTCCAATAATATATCAGACAATGTTTCACTGCTATTCATAAGGTTTTACCTGGCCAATTATTTGAGAAGCGGATGGTCTCTTCCTTCTTCTGAGTCAGTCTCAGTCTGGAAGCTCTACAGAAACCCATCCACCATGGGTAACCTTGCTGGTGTTTGAAACACCAGTGGCACAGCCTCCAGTCTGACAGCAACGCGCAAGACACCACAGTACCACAAACTGACAGACAAATACGTCTCCCTTAGCTGTCCCAAACCCCTCTGCTCACTTCCTGGCCTTACCTATATCTGGCCATCGACCCCTGGCTTCCAACTTACTAACTTTAGGGCAAGTCATTTCAATTCTCCTAAGTTACTTTGTCATTTTTAATATGGACATAGCATGTAAGGCACTTGACTGCTAACCAGAAGGCTGGCGGTTCAAACCCACCAGCTACTCCTTGGAAGGAAGATGGGGAAATCTACTTCCGTAGTGACACTGCCTTGGAAATCCAAGGAGGGGTTGCTATGAGTCGGGTCCGACTCGACAGCAAACAACAACAACAACATACTTATTTCACAGTGTTACTGCAAGTATTCAATAAAATAATGTATATAAAGCATTTTCACTGTGCCTGGAACTCAATAGCCATTTGATTATTGCAATATAGTCATTACCCTTTCACATTTGTATTTTTCCTCTTGACTTCATTAAGTTAAAAGTTACAGTGAAAACTGACTTACTCTTATCTTTTCTCCTTCTTTCTCAAAACAGTCCCATATTCTCCTAGTCTCATTTTTTTTAAGGGCTAAAGCTTTTTCTCAGATGGATCTATATTTCATTTATTTAAAAAAAATGGTTTATAAATTAAAGTTCACACACTTTAAAATTTCAGTCATCATTTATTGAGTATTTGCTATCAGCCAATTCATCATGTATAAAATAGTTCATTTCAATCTCACATTAGCATGCCTTGAGAAGTACTATATACTCCATTTTACATATGAGCAAGCACAGGGACTAATTGACTGGTAAAAGTCACACAATAGCATTCAACCCAAAATGTGTTGATTCCAAAGCCTTCAATCCTAACCACTATATATGCATTTCTGCCTCTCAATATTCTCCCCATTGCAAGCTGGATGATCTTTTCAAAGCATAAAAACAATTGCATCATTCTTCTAATTCAAAATATGTAATATCATAATTACCATAAAAGCAAAACTTCTTGTCCTGAGTTATTGAGGTCCAAAGAATTGGCCCCTACTTACACCTCTAACCACATCTCCTATCCTTCTTTCCCTTTCTTACAGAGCCTTTTTGTCTACCCCTGACTAAGCAAGCTTATCCCTGCCTTTGATCATTGCACTAGTTCTACCCTGTATCTGGAAGTCCCTTCCCATTTTTATCACTTGGGTCTCAATTTACATATCTACTCCTCAAAAAGCTCTTTTCCTGACCTCCTAATCTACAATAGTTAATAATTCACCATCACCTAATTCTATTTTAATTAGAATTAAAAATAGATAGTTATAACTATCTGTGATTTTTTTCTACTTCACTTGAATATTATTTCTCTCTCTCAGTAAGATGAAAGTCTCAAAGATCAGGGGATTTATCTGTCTTAGTCATTATTGTATCTATAATGCCTAAGACAATTCCTGGTACATTATAAGAACTCAGTACATATTTGTTAGAAAAAAGAAATTAATTTAGCATTTGTGGCTATTCTAGCCCTTTCCGTAACTAATAGTGAGAATATATTCTATTTTTTGTTATTCTAAGAGCTGATATGCCTTAAATGTGAAAATTTCTTATTACATTCTGTAGGTGTTGTAAGACTAAAATGTTACCTATAACTTTAATTATGAATATTAAAAAAAAAAAAAAAAAGGAGACTGAGACTGATTCAGAACCATGTCCTAAAACACAGCTCTCTACCAAAAAAAAAAAAAAGTTAAGAAAATAGGCATCCAAGAAACCTGTGTTTACCTAATGCCACTCTGACAAGAATATACCACCAATGGGATGGCTTGAACAAACAGGAGTTTATTCTCTAATAGTTTGGAGGCTTTAAGTCCAAGTTCAAAGTGCCAGGTTCTAGGTCTGGGTGAAAGCCCCTCAACCATGGGCTTCAGCTCTGCCTCCTGCTCCCAGCCCACTGAAGCTAGAGGCTTTTCTTTACTCAGGCAGCTGCTGGCTGCTGAGGCTGACAAGCCCAAAGTTCACAAGTAAAAAGGCACAGTTCCGATGTTACCAAACCACATGGGACATTAATTCAAGTACGTTGACAGTCCCAAGGTTGGCAGAGCAACGGCAGGCTGCTGAACAACCACACAGCTACGTGCAGGGTTCAAGCGTGCCATAAGCTAGAGACCATGCCCAAAGCTGTTTCTTATATATGGGAAGCAGACCACATACCCAAAACAGCTACTCAGCTGTTCCAATAGATTCTACCACGGAGTTAATTACCAGTCTCACTGTGGAGAATAACTACATTCAGCTGCCCACTCACTCAACCAGGCCCAGCCAAGTTGACACACAAATTTAACCACCACAAAACCTTAACCTCAAAGTAAGATCTATGAGCTTTTGTTTTCTTCAGCTCTTACCAGCAAAATTAATGACATTATTTTGAAGAATTAAAAAAAATAATGATATTTTCATAAGCAAAATGATTTAATCATCACCTGGATAGTCACAGTGATCTTTTCTGAATATATTTAACAAATGTTTAAGATGGAATTTCAATTTTGAAAATAAAACTAACTAACCTTTGCTCTAGCAAGGCCATCAAGCATAACAGGAATGTGAACTACATAAAAAATAAAAACCAAAACCAAATTTGTTATTGAGTCAATTCCAGCTCTTAGTGACCATATAGAACAGAGTAGACCTGCCCCTTCAAGGCTGTAATCTTTAAGGAAGCAAACTGCCACATCTTTCTTCTGTGGAGCAGCTTGTGAATTCGAATTGTCAGCCTTCTGGTTAGTAGCTGAGCACTTAACTACTGTACCACCAGTAAGGGGTCCTTACATAAAGAATAAACCCACTTACTATGATCAAGTCAATTCTGACTCATAGTGATACCATAGGATAAAATAAAAGTGCCCCCTAGGGTTTCCAAGGGTGCAAATCTTTATGGAAGTAGAGTACCTCGTCTCCCAAAGAGTTGCTGGTGGGTTCTAATTGCCAATCTTTTGGTTAACAGCCAAATGCCTTAAGCACTGCACCAACAGAATTCCTTACATAAAGAATAATGGATCATGATTTCAAGCACCATCCAGTACTTGTTTCATAAAGATTTTTTAAATAAAACAAAATGGGTAAAGGTTATTTAGAAATAGTATCCTCACAGAAAGATAGAAAAGAGCACTGTGAGACATGAGGTAAGTCATACAAACAGTTTCTTTCTGTCAATTCATTTTTAAATTGGAGATAATGCCATATGAGTCAAGCTAGGCTAAACTGTTGAAATAAGTAGACCCAAATGTGTCATGTTCAAAAGCAATAGAAGAGTGTTTCTTGCTCACAAAATAGACTAGTGTGTGTGTTTAGGTCAACAAGGTGGCTCTCCTTCAAATGATTGTTCAGGGATCTAGGCTGACAGTGGCTCTGCCATCTTCAATATGAGGCATGCAAGGTCACACTGGAGGTCAATGTCTGTGTCAGTTAGAAGGAAAACAGAGCACAGAGGAGGGCATATGGGAAATTTGTATGGATCTGAACTAGAAAAGGTATTTATCATTCTCACTAACAGAGAGAACTTAGTAATATGGTATCACCTGAATGCAAGAAAGGTTGGAAAACCTATTCTAAATCTTCTAGCCATATGTCTAACACTTTTATTACAAATGAAATAAGGGCAAAATGGAATTTGGTAGACAACTATAATCTCCATTCCAATGCTGGTTGCCATATCTCCACTATCTTACCTTGCAAAGCAGATGAGAAGATGAATGTGAATATACATTGATAAATAAAAAGTGTATTTTAAATGTTATATAACAAAATAGATTTCATGTGACAAATCTATCTCATTAGCCTGCTGAAAATATTACCATACTGCCTCAGAAACCCAAGAAGGGGTCACTATGAGTTGAATCTGACTCGACAGCAGTGAGTTTGACTTTTGTTTATGGAATTATGATAAGATACAGATGTGAAATTAAATTATTTTAAAAGTATCAAAATCTATTTTAATTTACTCCTTTACAAATTGGTTTAAAAAAAATCCAAATATTTCTTCTAAAGTAATAGCTAATCATGCAAATTTAGAAACAATATAGGAAAAACATTATTTTTTTTCTAAATTTTATTTATTTTCTTATTGTTGAGAATACATACAACATGACATTGACCAATTCAACAGTTTCTACATTTACAATTTGGTGGAATTGATTACGTTCTTTGAGTTGTGCAACCACTTTTACCTTTCTTTTCAGTTATTCCTCTCTCATTAACATAAACTTACTGTCCCCTCAGCTTCCTATCTAATCTTTCAATTTGGTCCCATGTAGACAGTTTTTAAAAGAACATAATGTCAAAAACAGTCATTTTTTACTAGTTGAGCTAAGCTATTGTTCAATTTAGGAGCTCTGGTAGTGTAGTGCCTAAGGCACTTGACTGCTAACCAGAAGGCTGGCAGTTCAAACCCACCAGCCAGTCCCCAGAAGAAAGGTTGGGCAATCTACATCCATAGTGACACGGCTTTGGAAACCCAAGGAGTGGTCGCTATGAGTTGGGTCTGATTCGACAGCACATAACAACAATAACATAGTTCAATTTAAGATGATTTTAGGAGATATTTTTGAAGGTTTGAAGGTTATGTCAAGGCAATAATTTCAGGGGTTCATCTACCCTCCATTGCTCCAAAAAGTCTAGAGTCCATGAAAATTTGAAATTCTGTCTTGCATTTTCTCCCTTTTGATCAGGATTCTTCTATGGAATCTTTGATCAAAATATTCAATAATAGTAGCCAAACACAATCTAGTCCTTCTGGTCTCATGGCAAAGAAGGTAATTAGCCACACATTTCATATTTCCCTCCTATTCCTGACTCTCCTTGAGAGTCAGGAATTCAAACAAACTAAGGAAGTATATTTGTAAAAGCAAATAGAGGATTGCTTCCAGTGAATAGGGACCATTTGTTGTGTTTTAGATGACCAGTTTCTAGGTTTTAAAACCCCAAGCCCTATGCAGCCAATTAGGAGGTAGGACAGAAGCACTAAACACATTATTAGGCCAATTAACGGGAGTGTCCACGAAACTGTTACCCTAAACTTCCAAACCAAGGAACCAAATCCTGTGAGGTATTTGGCTGAACATAAGAAACCTCAGCAGCTACTCTTTTTTTTTTTTTTTTTGTCACAGTAAATATATCTATCAATATATATTTTTTGAATTTTTGAATATTGCCAATTCAAATTTTTACAGCAAGTACAATAATTGGCTGTGTAGAACCATTTTTTTTTTCTAATCTTCAATGCAGATTTTTACTCTTCCAAATAATATTACTGAATTTAATAATCCTAAAAGTAAATAATCAGCTTTATTGTTGTTATTATTATTATTATTATTATAACTTCAGTCTTTAGGCAACCTGAAGTTTCATCAAATACACAAATGCTATGTGAACAGAGAAATCATGCTGTCATTTACACAGCACTGTGCATCAATTTTGTTTTCAAGATAAGCACTATATGAACTTTATGGAAAAGAGTAATTTTTTCAATGACAATGCATGACAGAAGCCAAAAGGTTTTAAAGCAAACATACAAATATGTCATCTAATAGTCCATCAACCAGCCCTTGTTACACTGATAAACCTTTTATCTCCCTTTCCCAGATTTTAATCAGTGGCTTGGTTTGCATGTCTCTTGTGTCATTGCACCAACCAGCCTAATGGAGATTCTTTAAGCACTGAGAAATCAACTCATTTGGGCCTAACTGAAACATTTCACTGTCTTGTTTTATCTCCCTTTCTATTCACATTAACATAGTAGCTTTTAATTGGATTGTATTTGTGATTAGAGTCAGCAAAGGTGGTATTGTCTCAAAAGAAATTGACTGCAAGGCAAATTGCTGAGGCTCCATCTGGGAAATTTTTCTCATCTCATGCCAGAAGGAAAGATGGTTTCAGGAAAAATAGCTGCAGGAGTCACTCGATAACATGTTTGTAATAAATAGTGGAACTGCATTAAGTTCATGATAAAGACCTACAGACACAAATATCTAAAATATTTCATAGTATACCCAAATGTATGCTCTCAAAAATAAAACATTTACTGAAAGGTATATATTAAAAAAAAAAAATAGGTGAATAGTTTAATAATCTTAGAGGTGAAAAAGGCCTTTCTAGGCCTGACACCCAAGGCAGAATCCACAAATACAATGACTGATAATATAAATGAAATTCAAACAAACTAAGGAAGTGTATTTGTAAATTGTTTTACAGCCAAAGGGCTATTACAAGTTTGGTTTTTGGTTTAGTT
>NW_006921615.1:13848727-13850296 GCF_000298275.1 Orycteropus afer afer
GAGAGAGAGAGAGAGAAAGAGAGAATAGAAAGAAAGAAAAGACAGAGATGGAATTAGACACAAGCAACTAAATATTGTGAAATTGCATAGAAGCATTATTAAATCTTTACAGGGTTTGGTGTGGTTACAAAAGAAGATATGGTCAATTTTATAAAGGAAGAAGGATATTCAAAGAGTCTGTGCTTAATCCCATAAGCAATGATAAGTCTCAAACTGAGAAAAGACAATCTCCCCTTGCTGTGGCCTGTGGTGCAGGGAAAATAAATACCATTCACTTGATGTCACTACAAATGCAAGCAATATTATTTCTACCCTATAAAAAATAATAGCAGTTATATGAAAGGCTTTCTTCCTGAGCTTTATTTGCAGTTGTAAACTAAACAGATACTTATAAAAAATGGCCACTTAAAGTGTTAATTTTATGAATGTTAATAATAATCAAAATTAAAAGTATTAACAGGCCTAAGAGAAAAGTGATATAGAAAGAACCCTAAATTATTTTAATGTCCTAAAAAGTATGAACAAATCCTTTGCTTTTACAAAATAATAATAATAACAAAGCCCATGAATACAAGTGATTCGTGTATACTAATTATATTGTACAAAAAAAAATAAAGATTAAGAAGTATATTACAAAAGAGTAAGAGCCAGGCTATTTTGCCAGTATCTCTAATTGAGCCAAAGGTAAAGAAGTTTTCTTGTGTTTCCTGGCCTGAAGTTTCCCTCTTTCAGTTTTCTCACAGGAGGCTGTGCATGTTGCCCTTTTGACAACTGTATCAGACAATACCCTTGATATTTCAAAAGAACGCCTTTTTTAATTTATTTTCAGATTGATTCCATATTACTACTAATAAGAAAAATATATATATTTGTTTGTTTTGGGTGCTTGTATTTTGTCTCTTTTGGCCTGAGATTTGTCATTTGGAAAATGAGTGAAGGGAGAAAATCATTACACTGAAGCTCCTCCAAGTGATACCAAAAGAGCTGCTAGATTCTAATCATCGTAGGTGAATAATGAGAAATACTATGCTGCAATAATTGCCACTGGTCCTTTTAATAATCCAAAACCAAAATTCTAAAATTGACCATAAAATGGAAGATACAGCTTATGTCTATGTACGCAAGACTCAATAAGGACTAAAATCAAGGAGTTGCAAAGGATGGACCCTGCAGACACCAATGACAAGAGACAATCAAGATCAAAGATACTTCAGCACAAGGACTGAAGGAAACAGGTAACAAAGACTATGGACAAGATGGTTCCCTTCCATCAATACCATAGAACTTTCTAAGTCTCTTAGAAATTAAAATCAACATTGAGGGAAAAAAAATATTTTTTAAAGAACCTAAACTCTGGATTGACTAAATTACACTGAGTAATTAATTATTAATGGTAAATTTAATTTTACCTGCATTTCATAAACATGCAGGTAAAATTAAATTTACTATTAATAATTAATTAGTGTAATTTAGTCAATTCATTGTTTCATTGTTTTTTTTTTTTTTTTAATTTTTTTCCCCTCAATGTTGATTTTAATTTCTAACACCACAGGGGGAAGGATAACCAAA
>NW_006921615.1:13850686-13887572 GCF_000298275.1 Orycteropus afer afer
GGCTGGTGGGTTTGAACTGCCAGCCTTCTGGTTAACAGTCAAATGCCTTAGGCACTATGCCACATGGTATCTATTGCCATTATTATTCAAGGAGGATTCTCAATAACTGGGTCCACTGAATAATGGCGAGCCATTTTCTCATTTTCACAAAGGAAAGAGAGATTGGTCCTTTCAACCATATTTGTCACTAGTGTCTGCCTGGCTGCCCTTCTGCATTAATCACACAGTTCACTTATGATGAGAGAGTAACAATTTGGAGAAGAATCTTAGTGTGACCTCACCCTGCCTCCAGCTTCTCACAGTTCAAAGAGCAAGATTCACTTTCACCTCAGAGCAGGGACATCATGACAAATGTAGCCTCTATTTTGAATACCTCCACACAAGTTTCAAGTGACAATCTGTTCAATTTGGCTATCATAGGACAAGTAAAAAAGGTCTCTGATAAATTGAACAGACATGTCTTTCCAAGTCTTCTCTCCCACTGTTTTCAGTTCTACCTCCTGAACAGCTCCCTTTTCCAGCTGACAGGACAGCAAATTTTCAAGACTGATTTAAGTGTCATATCTCTTTCTTTTCTGTTTTATGTTACTATATAGATTTCTCCTTCAGGAAAACAGCTTTTTGGGTTTTTTTTTTTTGGTTACAAATGGATAACCTATCTATGGAAAAATACCATACTTACAGCTTTTTCTGTCATTCTACTATCCCTTCCCTTAGGTAAAAATCATTCTTCACCCATAGTCCTCTCTACCCCTAATAAATTTGCTTTTGCCTGTGTTGGCCCTATTCATAGGGGGAAAAAAAAGGCATTATATTATTGTATTGGGGAAAAGTACAGATATCACCAGAGACAGTATGCCATCCCTACTACTGAGACACAAAGATGCATTTGGGTTTTTCTCTCCAGTGCATGCTCAGGTTTTAGCATGCTTCCATCATATGAGAATTGGACACACACATAATTCTTTTGTTCACTCACAAATTTTTCATTGGAGAATAATTACTTGAGGCTAATAAAAGTAAACAAGCCTGTTGGAACCTCTTCCTAGTTTGAGCTTTGTGTTCTTATTATAAAGCAAAATGTAAAAATGTAAAATCCAGGGTTTGATCTTTGAACCATTATTATCATGTATCTCAGTTTTCTACTCTTTCTTCCTATCATTTTAGATATCAAAGATTTTTGCAGTCTTATCTGAAAATTACTTTTTTAAAGATCTGAAATACAGTTTTGAAGACTTCCTCACTACCATGTTTTATTTTGCCTAAGAGAATTTCCACTGCCCAAATGTCACTCGACAAATCAATGGGACCAGGAGAATTGTAACTCCCTCTGTAACTATATGGTTTTCTTTCCAGGTCACATTCTGGGCTTCTGAAATTGGAGCAGGAATGGAAATTTGAGAGAGATGTAGGATAAGTGACCTTTTTAAATGAACATGCCTTTTGAACACTACTGTACTTCAACAGCAAATGCAAACTGTGAAAAGTGGGATCTTTGTGCCCAATAAATCTTCCCAAAACATTTAGTCAAAAATTATCTTAGCAAATAGGTTTTAGCAATATTTACCAGTCAGTAAACAACTTATTAAAAATAGACTAAAAAACACACAAACTCAATGCCAGTGAGTTGATGCTAACTTATGGTAACCCTATGTTTACAGAGTTAGCAGATTACCAACACACACACACAAAAAACAAACCCAATGTCATCAAGTTGGATCTAACTAACAGAGACCCCTCCTTGGGTTTCCAAGGCAGTATCACTATGGAAGTAGATTGCCCAGCCTTCACTCCCAGAAGTGGCTGATGGGCTTGAATTGCCAGCCTCTGGTTAGTAGTCAAATGCCTTAGGGTTATGCTACCTCGGTGGGTTTCAATGAACAACCTTTAATTTAGTAGCCATGTGTAAACTCTTTGCCCCACACAAGGACAAAGTATTACCAGGGGTTTTAAAAAGTAAATGCCAGGAAAAAACAACAAGATGTGTTCCCCCAGAGAAAGTATGGTCTCAGCCTACATCCGGCTTGGTTATCATATAGGGACTGTGACTATAAAGGAGCATTCAGAGATATTTGGAGAACTCAGTTGAAAACACTACCTTGCCTTACCATTTTTTTTCTGAATATAACTTATTACTGCAGTGCCTAAGGCAATCCTAGATTAGTCTGTCCATGGTAGTGGTGCACATCCCATAGGTAAGAATATAAATCCCAGAAGACAGTATTGTATCCTCTTGGCATTCATTCATTTTTAAGAGGACAGTAAACATACTTCCAGTTTCTTGAGTATCATTTTGGAGAAATAACCTTCAAAATGATGTCTATATATTTCAGGATAACCACAAGATTATTATAGAATCAAAATTTATTGAGCACTTAATATATGCCACCCTCTGTGCTAAGCATTTATATATGTTTTCTCATTTAATTCTTACATCATGAGAGAGAGGTATCATTAACTCCACTGACAGATGAAAAAACAGAGATAAGTCACTTGTAAAAAGTCAGAACCACTAAGTGACAGAGTGTTAACCACGGACCAGAAAATTTGTGTTCACAATCATTATGATATCCTTTCTTCAACGAGTCTACACTCTAATTGAAGAAACCAGACAGTAACACATAAAGCACTGGCAAAACACATAGAAAAAGGATCATAACTACATGGTACATTGGAAAAGGAATATAGATTAACCATTACGAAGAGTTTTAAGGTGTTTAACAGTGGAAACTTTTCAAAAAGTCATTGAGGTAAACTTCAAAAAGAGATGAAATCGAATTGATTTTTGTCTGGCACATAGAAATTAAAGATCAGAAGGGTTTCCAGACTGTATAGAGGATCCTGAGATCATCTTTATAATATAATTCTATTTATTTTTTTGTTTAATTGTTAAGAGGTTGTTTTACATTCAACATTATGTGTACATTTACTTTCATTCCCCATTTACCATGTCCAACCCTGACCCAGTCTCCTCTCCTCCCTGCCCCATAACCCTCCCCCCATGCCCTTCATAGTTATGCACTCCTGTGTGTCCTCCATTTCCTCCCTGCTAATGTTGCCCCTCTGGTGCCCCGTGGTCAATTACTCCAATGGATGCATTTCCATAGAGTATGTGGGTGTGTCACCCTGGATTGAGTGGTCTGCATGTACATCTTGTTTACCATTGGGCTGAGAGCCAGGGCCTGGGAGTGAACTTTATTCCAGGCCCAGAATGTATCCCAGGACCTCAGTATTGGGGATCTAATATAATTCTATTGAATAAAATGTTTCACTAAGAATATGCCATACTTCCCATATGTTCTAATGCAAGTGAGAAATGTGGTCTCCTATGATGGCATTGAGAGTTCTGGTAGTGTAGTGTCTAAGGCACCTGACTGCTAACCAGAAGACTGGCAGTTCAAACCCACCAGCGACTCCTTGGAAGGAAGGTTGGGCAATCTACTTCTGTAGTGATACAGCCTCAGAAACCTAAGGAGGGTCACTATGAGTTGGGTCTGACTTGATGGCAGTGTGTTTGTTTGTATGATGGCAGTGAGTTTGGTTTGTTTTGTTTTATATGAAATCTTAGTAACTTTGATCCTGTGATTCCATTTTTAGAAATCTATCCCAATGAAATAAAAAGATATGCAGGAAAAAAATTATTTTAAAAATAATAATTATTGGGCATTTACCATGTGCAGATTAGTGTGCTAGACCCTATGACACAGCACTGAACAAGACCAGTAAGTTCCTCATGGCATTTCCAAGAATGTTCATTGAAGCATTACTTACCAAAATGGAAAGTGGCTTCAACCTAAATCAACAGTGTGTGGGGCAATGGCCTAGTGCCTAAGGCATTTGACTGCTAACCAGAAAGCTGGCAGTTCAAACCCACCAGACACTCCTCAGAAGGAAGGTTGGGCAATCTACTTCCGTAGTGATACCACCTTGGAAACCCAAGGAGGAGTCACTATGAGTCAGATCTGACTCAATGGCAGTGTGTTTGGTTTTTGTTTTAGTGGGATATTTAAATAAAGTACATTCTATCCATAGGACTTAGCACTAAGCTAGAAAAATAACAAACCCATTGCTGTTGAGTTGATTCCGACTTACAGCCACCCGATAGGGCAGACAGAACCCCATAGGGCTTCCAAGGCTGTAATCTTTATAGATGCAAATTGCCACATTTTTCTCCCGTGGAGTGGCTGGGAGATCCCAACCACCAAATTTGGTTAGCAGTAGAACGCTTAACCACTACTCCTCCAGAGCTCCTAACACTAAGCATTCATGGGAAAATGTGATTTCAAGTATATGTCAACATTGGAAAACATCCATGACAATATACCAAAACCAAATCCATTCCCATTGTATCAGTTCTGACTCATGTTGTTAAGTATCCATTATGCCATCCCACAACTTATCCAACTCATCATGACCCTATAACAATATATAGCAAAAAATCCAAAAAAACACCTTTTCCATTACCGATTAAGTGGCTTTCCAGGTCAAATTTTAGCTTCTCTAATTTCACTGGGAATAAAATTCTGATAAGGATGCAGAAAAAGTAAATTTTAAAGTGGACTTATTAACATTATGGTCTTAAGTTTAAAAATACATGTTTATATTCAGATTTTAAGATGTATTTTTAACTATACCTAAATGACTATGATTATATTCAGATGACAGCATTATGTTCAATTTTTATTTTCTTACTTATATATCTTATGTTCTCTAAAATGATCAGGTTTTACTTTTATAATCAGGAAAGAAAAATGTATTTCAAAATAGCAAAAAGAACTCAAGGAACTTCCCCCACAAAACTTGTTCGCCTTCTCTCAGGCTTTATCAGAAGAAATAATGATGACATTTCCTTACACTGGAAATGCTTCCTGTACTTCTTTGGATTTTTAGCTCCTATTTGTGGCATTAAAGCCCATCCTTTAAAAAGGTAACAGAATTCTTTGAATATTAAGACTGAGTTCATACCATTTCTTGTGCATTTGGCCTCATGTCGAGGAACTGGAAGCACTGGTTCCACGTCTAGGATCACCCACAATGAATCAGACCATCCTGCTTTATGGTCCCATGGCTATCAAGTCTGGGCACTTCCAGCTTGAGAGACAAACAGTCCTCCAGAGAATTTACAAGGTGGATTGCAAGAACCTTGCAAAGTTCAGGAAAACAAAAGCCACATAAGAAATAGGACTAAGAAAATAGTGTAGGTTTTCTAAACTCCCTTCTTGAAAATAAAGTGACTAGTAACTGAGATAACTCTATAAACATGTTCAACACATAGTAGGTATTTAATAAACATTTGTTTCTCTTTCCCTTACTTGTTTATTTTACTTGTTTCTTAAAATAACAGGTATCTATAAACTTTTATAGCTGAGTCAAATTATCAGGAGAGTGGAAGGAATGTTTGCATTGCCACTGTGATATTATTGTTAGGAAAAATTTAGGTCATGGAAGGTTTTTTTTTTGTTTTGTTTTGTTTGTACTAATGATCTAATATTCAACATAGTAGAAATCTATCACATTGGGCTATATGGCAAGAGAGAATAACTTAAGAATTAGTATTTATCATTGATCAGTGATTTTTTTTTTTTTTTTTTTTTTCTTCCATTGAAAGAATATCTAAGCTAAGTCTGCATTAGGGGAGAAAATGATGTAAGTAATCAGGCTACTTCTTTAAAATTAGAAGTCTTAGTTCTCTTAAGCCTTGTTCTCCTTTTTGTATTCAAACACTGGAGCCAGGATTGAAATCTGGATTTTTCAGGTGTCTGCATTTTAAAAGATTTTATTTATATTAAGACTTAGGTCACTTTAGTAGATATGTTTAAAAGAAAACATTACCTTTGCGTGACCTCTGAGATTTGAAGGTGAAAAGTCAGTCATTGGAAAAAAAAAGACCTCCTGGTTGTCATGATGAAATTGCTAACCTTAAAGACAATTGTCTCTCATCCCAGGGATGCCTTCCTCTAGTAACAAAATATAGTTGAACCACAGATGGGGCAAAGTAGGTTCTAATGGGTCATGATTCTTAATTAGAAAAACACAGGTTGGTTAAAAGTAAATATGTTAAAGGAAAATAAAATAATCTAGTGAATTTTTATAGAAACAGCAAAATTTGTCCAGTGATCCTTCAGGAAGCAGGCTCTTCCCCCCTTCCAATTCTTAAATTGTTGTTATAAGCTAAGTACTTTACCTCTAGAGAGAAGACTGAAATTGTGCTGGTTATCATATATCAGAATTACACGGGACATCATCTGTTAATGATCATTTATTTCTAGCTACTTGAAGAGTAATACCCAGTAATTATAGAAAATGTAAGTCAAATAGTAATAGCATACTTTACATAGTATAGTAATTATAAGTTATGTCCATATATCTGGGACAAGGGTCTTTTATGCTTGGTATTAAATCTGTTCTGCAATTTATTCATAATACCATCACAGGGATTGAAGAAAGGAAGCTTGCCTGTAGAAAGGAAACCCATCGTCCTTTCACATTTCCAATAAGTCATTTGAAGAAAACTGCTCTTTGCATGCCTTGCTAAACCCAATTACCGCCAAGACATCATAAACAAATATTCATTGCATTTACAGCTGGTTCTTTATTGCACAATGCAAAATGTATTGTTAAAATTTAAACCATTTAGAGGGAGTAAGTGCTCAGATTTCTGCATTCATTTAAAATTTAATTGAAAAAAAATTCAAGCATGTGTTGCAATGTTTTCTTATTTAGAGAGTGCTATTAAATGAACAATCATATAATGAATGCTCTCAAGTCTAGCAAAAGCTGGGCCAAAAAATGGACACCCCCCCACCTTTGATATTTGGTAATACTTGGAATTTACCAGTTTAGTTAAGTGGAAACATTAAATAAAAGTTTTGTAAAATATAAGCATGAAATGGTGCTTTTAAAATAAGTTCATGTACCTTATTCATGAAGTCAGCCAATGTAAGTCTTCTGGAAGTTCAGTACACACTCAGAAGTATTCAAAGATACTGATACGTCTTAACTCTCTGAAGTTAATAAATAGGTCCATTAATTACGCATATGCATAATTCCAGTCTCTCAGTCTTTAGGGGGGGAAAAAACCTCAATAAACCAACGGGGGCAGGGATCTTATTAAAGAGAAAATTTAAAAAGAAAAAAGAAAGAAAAGATTATTTAGGCCTTTCAAAATTAGGCCCCTGCCAATCTTTCTAGGCCTGGGAAATTACATTGTCAGCGTCAGTTCCAGCCATACTGAAAGAAACTACATCCAGGCTTTCTATCCTGCAATGAAATCACTCTTCTGAAAAATCACCTGTGATATTTCTCCACCTGGTAAAAGGCAAACTATATGTCAGTTTTCAGCTTAAAAATTTCTTCCTCCAAAGAGTCCTGGTAGCACAATGGTTAAGGGTTCAGCTCTAACCATAAAGGATGATGGTTCAAAACCAACAGCTGCTCCGTGATAGAAAAGTGTGGCAGTCTGCTTCCATGAAAGACCAAAAATCAAACTCACTGCCATTGAATTGATTCGACTCATAGAGACCCCTCCTTGGGTTTCCGAGGCGGTATCTCTACAGCAGTAGATTGTCCAATATTCCTTCTGAGGAGTGGCTGGTGGGTTTGAACCACCAGCCTTCTGGTTAGCAGTCAAGTGCCTTAGGCAATACACCACCAGAGCTCCCTCCATGAAGATTACAGCCTTAGAAACCTTAGGGGCAGTTCTACCCTGTCCTATAGGGTCTTGATGACTCAGAATCAACTTGATAGCAATGTATTTACTTTGGTTTATATCCTCCTCCGGGAAGTTTTCGGTGCTTCCCTATTACCTCGGATATACTCTGCTATAACCTTTACTTTTCCATGATAATGATCCATATCATATTTTATCACAACTATTTGTTTATTTATCTAATAATCTCTCTCACAGAGGACAAGCAGTATCTATCATTGCAAATCAACATCACATTTTCAGTACCTACCACTATTGTTCTGACTACCACAGAACAGGAGCCCAGTAGAAACTGGTTTTATCAATGAATGACCCTAGGCCTAGCTTCTCATACAACTGTTTAGAGAAAAGCATTAGGGATGGGTAGCCAAAGAGGGTAAGTATGCAGGGATATATGAAAGAATATCAGGAGGTTTGCTGGCGAAAATTCTATCACAGTAATATTAAGTTTGCTCATTTAATCTTAAATGGGTTTCTTCTCCTTCTGTTCTTTATCTTTACAATGCTTAATTTTATAAAGTAGAACTCCTCAGAGCTTTTAATCTATGTTAATGTTTACTATAAATTGCCATGAAGGGTCTTCTCCAAGCTCACTTATTCAGAATCTTTTATTCTGAGAGCATCCACTGAGATATCAGAGCTACATTGTTCAGCAAACACAACTTGAGAAGCTGAGTCTGGGGAAAATCATGCTGATGTCTTTACTTTTTTTTATCTCTGTATCTTTAAAATGAGGAGTCAAAATTTTGTACAACAATCTGGTAGGAACAATAAATATATGTTCTATGAATCAAAGTATCTATTGATTTCATAGTTCTATTGGATGATGAGGATTTGCCTGGCTCCACACAGAAAAGGGACATTTCTTGAATGAAGAAAGGAAAAGGATACACAAAGTAATATCCAGCTATGTCTGTGAATTTCCATTCTTCTACAGATTTCCAGCATTGTATTTGTTTATCATCAAATCATATTTATTAAGCATTTAGTTTATCTAACTGTGTTTAATATTTAAGTAATCTTCAAATGAGTGATAAATGAGCAAATGACATTGACCTTCACCAGTTTATCTTTTCCTTTGCTTTTAAGAAGGAATGACACCAAAGAAAGTAACCAAAACAACAGTTCAGCTAAGAAGACTTCCATGACCACCTCCACTCCTTCTGTAGTTCAAAGCAGTTGAAGAAAAGATTTTGTTTCTTTGTTTTCTACCCAGATTTGTCTTTCCAGAATAGCCCTGATAGTAGGACAACTAAACTAATAACATTAAAAGAGTAGTCACCTTCTAGCATTCTGTCATTAGAAGGGCAAAGGAAGGAGAAGAAAGGGCCAGACAAGTGGATGTAATTACATCCAGGAACGAAAATAATGACAAGCATAAAATTAAGTAAAAGTCAATTTTACGAAATAGTTTTGGAAAATTAAGCTAATTCTCAAGGTCTATGACTTTGTGGTTCACAACATTTCTATTATCTTCTGTGTATGAGTAGACTGAGGGAGATATTTAAAAAAAATTGTAATCAAATGTTTATTACCATTTGCTCAGTAGAAAACTTGGTGGTACAGTGTTCAACTACAAACTGAAAAGTTGCTACTTTAAACCCACCAGCCACTCCACAGGAGAAAGATATGGTAGCCTGCATCTGTCAAGATTATAGCAGGGAAATCCTGTGGGGCAGCTCAACTCTGTTGTGTGGGGTTGCCATGAGTCAGAATTGACTTGACAACAACAGGTTTATTTACTCAGTAATGAGAATGCAATGATTTTGATGACTGAGGTGAATTGTGTCCACTTTAAAAATTTAGGAAGAGGAAAATTTGGGAAGAAAAAGAATAAAAAAGGCTCACAAAACTTTCCATGAGTCCTATACTTTGCAATTACCAAAAATAATTAAATGAAATGACATTAAATTAAATCAATAAGATCAATCCTGTAGAAATGATTACTTTTAAGTTTAGCCTATATATAATATCAAAGCATCAATTACAAAAGTTAAAAATGATACCAGTCTTCTTAAATATTGTGTGTAAGGTCAGATATACAGATATCTAGAACCAGCTAGCAATTTTGGCTATATGATTCCAAGAAAAGACTTTTCAGAAATACAAAAGAGGGTAACAAATTTGGACCTCATATTGCTTAAGGGGCACTGAGTTTCTACTAACAAAACTAAACCAGACTCACTGCCACTGAGTTGGTTCTGATTCACAGTGCCCCTCCTTGGGTTTCTGAGGCGGTATCTCTACAGAAGTAGATTGTCCAGTCTTCCTTCTGAAGAGTGGCTGGTGGGTTTGAACTGCCAGCCTTCTGGTTAGCAAAGTAGGCACTACACCACCAGAGCTCCTGAGTTTCTGCTAAGATGATGAAAAAAAATTGGAAATACATAGTAGTAATTGTTACACAGCATGATAAATACAGTAAGTGTCATTATACACATAAAAATGGTTGAAATACCAAGTTTAAATATATATGTTACATATGTATATATATTTCACCATAATATATTTTTTAAAAAATCTTATACCTCAAACATTGAGATTATTAGCTAAATACCTCATGTATGTTTTTGTTTATCTTGTAGTTTCAATGTTCAGCTAGTCTAAGGAAATGTGCATGGGATTTGATTCCTCGTAACTGCTCTCTATAACTCCGTGAGTACAGGAATAACAGGTGCACTTAGTTATAAGATTTGAAAATATCAAACTGGCTTGGGAAAAATGGGAGTCTTTTTTCATCCAATCCATGGAAGAGTTAAAAAATTAAACTATGGGAAGGACAAAGATGTAGCTAGTCTTCAAAAGTAATTTGAACGAGAGACTCAAAAGGCCACCCAAGTTCACTTTCATTTTGGTTTTCCCTGCATGTTGACTTCTTTCCAACACTGCAGACTAGCTTTCCCCAAATGATGGGAAATAATGGAACCACTTTATTAGCTATCATCTATTGCTGTGTAACAAATTACCACAAACTTAGCATCATAAAAATAACATATATTCATTACCTCACAGTTTCTGTGGGTTACAAGTCCAGGCACAACTTAGCTGTGTCCTCTGCTGAGGGTTTCATAAGACTGCAGTAAATGTGTCAGTCAGGACTTGGTTGTCATCAGAGACTCAAGTAGGGAATTAATTGCTTTCAAGCTCCCTCAAGTTGTTGGCAGAATTCATTTCCTTGAAGTTATAGTATTCATGGAGATTTACTTCTTGAAAGCCTGTAAGATGGAATCTTATAGAACATAATGTTGTCACAAGAGTGATATCCTATCACTTTTACCATGCTCTGTAGATTGCTATGAGTCAGATCAACTAGATGGCAATGTGTAGGCATTACGAAAAAAATCACAGGTCCTGCACACACTCAAGGAGATATATTATATTATAGACTGAATTGTGTTTTCCCAAAATATATGTTGAAATCTTAACTCCCATATCTATATATGTGATCCTGTTTGGAAATAAGATTTTTTGTTGTGTTAATGAGACCATATCAGTGTAAGGTGGGTCCAAAACCTAATCACTTGTTACTAAAAAAAAAAAAAAAAATGCAGAAGAGACACAGACAAACACAAAGAAGGAAATAGATGCCAAGAAATGACTGAAGTGTGCCAAAGAGTAACAAGGAATACCAAAAAACATCAAAGAACTCCAAGGATTTCTGGCAGCTCCCAGATGCTAGAAATAGACAAAGAAGGACCTCTCTCTGGAGCCATGCGCTAAATGTAGACTTACAGCTTCCAGAACTATGAGAAAATAAATTTATATTCTTTAAAGCCACTCATTTGTGGTATTTTTGCTACAGCAGCACTAGAAATCTAGGACAAGAGGGGACTATAAAAACACATGAACACCAAATATAAAGATACAGGGTCACCTTGATGTCTGCTCATCACAACTAATAACCTATAAATTGTATACCTCTTAGTTTGAATGCTGGAAAATTATGAATTCTCTTTTTTTGATGGGGAGGGGGTTTCTTTTGTTTGCAAAATCCTAGGAAAGATTCTAATTGGTCTATTTACAACAGGGGTCCATCACTAGACCAGAGGATATGGAGCTTCCAAATTAGTCAGGAAGACAAGTAGAGCCACAGGAGGGTTCCCAAGAGAAAAGGGAGGGGAGGCGAAGGAACACTGTTATATAGGTAGAGATAAGTATTGATTTGGGTGAAGAGAAGGGCAAAGTATCAAATGTGAGTGATCAATATGGTGCCACTGAAGAAGAGGGAGACATAGAGTAACATGGGAGATGCAGACAACAAAGATGAACCCTTTTGCACATACAGTACTGCATTGTCAGTGAAGGCAAACATGGGTATATGGGTGGATAGAGGGATGGACAGGCTGAACTATTAGGTACGTGTATGCAGGGAGGAGTGTACCCAAGACCATGTATAAGGTTGGCAGACAATGGTTCTATAAGTGTATTGGTATGTTCTGTAAGAATTCCCAGGTGTATGGTAGAGCTGACAAGGGACAAGTAGAACAGAGCAGCGCCAGGGATCCAGGTAAGGGGAGGGCGGAGAGGTTTCGAACAGCTAAGGGAGACAAACTTGTCTGTCAGTTTGTTGTACTTTTGTGGCTTGCGTGTAGCATGGAGGGACAGACACAGGGAAGAGGTAACTATCTGGAGGAAGTGGAAGGGGAGCTGTTACATTGTGGCAAATTGTAGTCAATGTCATGAGACAAAGTGTATGTGAACTGCTGTATGGAAAGTGAATTTGCTCTGTAAACTTTCACCCAAATCAAATTTAAAAAAAAGAGAGAGAAAAAAGGGATAAGAGCGCAGTTACTCCAGTACTAGTTGTCTCAAACTACGTCTCTAACATTTTATGAAACTTGCCTAATATATTACTTTAGATGTCTTTTGGCCTTGGGGGCACATCTTCATGAATTCAATCAGACTAAGGGAAGAAATAAAGAAACTTCCCTTTAAACACAAAGAATGCCAGATACATCATAGTCTTCTAGTCATAGAAAACAGAAGTAAATATTTTGACTACACAAAGTGTTAAATGAGTCTTTCATAGCAAAATAAAATATCCTACATATAAACCTTAGAGTATATTATCTCTGATGTATGTAATAGGTTAATAATATCTATTTGTTTTCTTCTTAAGAGCCTGTTCAAGTGGATCCATATTACAATGAATTCTTGCTACAGTGGTAAAAATTGGAATTCCAAAATGCTGCTTAGTTTCCTCATATTTTTTACCAAGTCAGAGGCAAATTATAAAATTAAATTCCAAAATTGTTCATAGTATTTTTTTCTTACTTTCCTTGCCTAACTGAGCCTAAACATAAATAGGTTAATAAGTCTTTAAAGTTAATAAATGAGGGTGAATGAGGATAACCATAAATAAAATGAAAACAGAACCCTATCACTTAGGAACTAGTCACAGATTTCTTTCTGTGTTTGAAAAACAGCACTATAAAAAGGAGTACCAAATCTTGACCTTTTAATGATATTTTTTAGTCAATAGTATTTATATTTAGAAATCCAAGACCACTAAAGTCTTCTTTCTTGACTGTAATATTTCCAGTTTCTATATTTTATACATATATAGAAAACACTTTTAAAAATAAAGTTTGCTGAGATATTAATGATAACAAGAAATATTCTCACCATAGCACATTCATAACTAAGAGAGCATTTGATCATTTGATAGAGAGGTATAAAATATTTAACTATGTGATGCAAACTTTAAGAAATGGTCAAAAATAAGGATAGTGAAGGATTTCCAGAAGAACTGTTTTAGTTTGTTTGGGATGTTAAACCAGGAAAAGTAAATTCCCAAATAAGAACAAAGAGCATAAATTAGTTAAAGAGACAGCTAAGACATCTTTATGGAAAGAGAAAATTAATGAATCCAGTCTCAGAGCATGGAGGTGGAGTTAAAGGGCATGAGCTTGTCTTCTATCAAGCAGTCCTTAAAGCCAATGAACAGTAATGTCTCTGAAAAATGTCACTTTTCAGGATATCCCATTTTATTTGCATTTGCCAAGCAGGGGTGAAGTAGGAGGGCAACCCTTTATTGGAGTGACCAGTCTGTAAGATAAAACTAGACTTCCTGGAACCAAGATCTCAAATATTAGCATGATTGGCCCCACCCATAATGTTCCTAAGTTGACACTGCCCTGTAGTTGACACTGTGTTTTTTAGATGAAATCTTAAAAAACAAACCATGTTCTGAATATGGTTACTCCAATGAAAATGTATCCTTATTGACTTAGGCATATTCTAAACCGCTTTATGACACAGAGAGCCATAAATTCTTAGACTACAGAGTTAGCAGGCAGTTTTTTAAAAAAATACTCTGGGGAAAAACAAAACACTCTCTGATTTGTGTAATGTAAAATTTCAGCTTTTGTTAACTTTATTAAGGAGGTGTTATCACATCAAGATCTTTTTAAATTTGAGGCAATGACAACTTTAACCATCTTCTAACCTCCAATGCCCCAAATCCTATGAAGTTGATTATAGTCACCTTTTGTAAAATAAGAGTAAATGTCACTGTACTAATTTATAAAGATACACTAAAGCATAAGATGAAGGTAATGATGATGAAGATGATACCTCCATTTGTCTCCTTATTACCTACTGAGGTGGCATAGAAAAGAGGCTATGAACATGGGCATTGTCATTTGACTATAGAAGATGGGACTCTCCCATCTTCCAGTTGAAAACTTACTTAGCCAATCTTTAAGTCTTTGAGATTTTTTTTTCTCTTGTTTTTCATCTGTAAAATGGACTTAAATATCATACCTATGAGCTGTGGAGATTACACATCATGAAATCATGTGCACAGAGTGCCTAATCTAAAGTAAAACTAAATGATAATAATATGTATTAAGTAGCATAGTGCCTAAGGGACTTGAGAGCTAACCAGAATGCTGGCAGTTCAAACTCACCAGTCACTTCTCAGAAGGAAGGTTGAGCAATCTACTTCCGCAGTGATACTGCCTTGGATACCCAAGAAGGGGCATGAGTCAGGGCAGACTCAATGGCACATAACAACAACAACAACATTAAGTATTATTTCACTCAAAGCTTTTCATTGGTGTGTCATTTCATCCCTAGAACAACCCGTTCACTTCACAGATGAAGGAGATAGGATATGCAAGGATCAAAAACTTACACAAGGTCACAGGGCTGACATGTGACAGAGCCATGCTCCTGCCTCTGAAGTCTGTTGTGTCCTATTCAACAAGATTTGTTGTTCTTCTTGTTTTTACCCTGAAAGCCAGAGAACATGGTATTCCAAAGAAAAGAAGAAAAGGAATCCTGTACTCCATAGTCCTGACTATAACCTGTTGCTGCCAAGTCAGTTCCAATTTATAGCAACACTACACGGCAGAGTACAACCCAGAAGGTTCCTTAGGCTGTAACTTTCCACGAGCACACTACCACATCTTTCTCCCACATAACAATTGATGGGTTTGGACCATTGGCTTTTCCGTTAGCAGATGAGCCCTTAGCCACAGTGTCACCAGGGTGCCTTCCTTCTCTTAATATGCTATCTTTAAACTGAGTCTGATGCCATGATTTAGCAAAGAAAATTCTGACTAGTGAAAGCACTACCATTATAGTCTCTAACACATCCCTGCTTTCTCCAGAAAATTTCATTATTGTTCACTCAACAAGTATCCTGGTATACACTTGGCAAGAGTTCTGGTGGCGTAGTGCCTAAGGCATTTGACTGCTAACCAGAAGGCTGGTGGTTCAAACCCACCAGCCACTCCTCAGAAGGAAGGTTGGGAAATCTACTTCCGTAGTGATACTGCCTCAGAACCCCAAAGAGAGGTGGCTATGAGTCAGATCTAACTTGATGGCAGTGGGTATGCACTTGACACCCGATCATGTAAAGTAAGTTGTTGTGTGTATTAACAAAGGGTGTACATTACAAAATGATGTGGGAAGGAGAGACACTTCAAGAGGATCATTAATTAAACCAAGGTGGAAAATATAGTAAAAGTTCAACTGAAGAGATGGATGACACTGAGAATTTCTTTGGACAAGTTAGGTAGTGGATAAAAAACTCAAGACTTGTCAGGTAGGGCATGAAAAATCCAAGATCTGTCATTACAGAAATCAAACATGGCAATCATTATAAAAATGCAGTTAGTCAACCAGAATTAGTGTGTTAATGTTAGAAATGCAGACAATTAAGGGTTAATTTAAGAAATAATTTCATTTATAAAATGGTATAGTACCTAAGGTATTCACTGCCGGCATTTCAAACTCACCAGCCACTCCTTGGAAGGAAGATTGGGCAATCTACTTTGGTAGAGATACTGCCTCAGAAACTCAAGGAGGGGTTGCTATGAGTCAGAAACAACTTGACGGCAGTGAGTTTGGTTTGGGTTTTTTCTGGTTATAAAATCATATGGTCATGTAAATTGGCATGACTATATCCTAAAATTATGCACACCAAAATGGGTATTCCCAAAAAGGGTAACTCAGGGAAGAAACAAGTGCTGCTATAATGAAGGGATTGCAATTAATGTCACAAAACAAAAGGCATACAAATTTTTGAGTGGGAAAAAATATATATATACCAGTTTTCTCTACCAGATAGAAGAAGATTAATTATAGTTACAGAATCCAAAGTCTATACTTAAACTCTTAAATGCATATGAATCCTTTGTATTTTAGGAGGAGGAAATTGTATTTCTCTCGGTATATGAAGTTATCCTGGTCTCAAATGACAATATACACGTGCTATTGGACAATTACCCCCCCCAAAAAAAAAAAAAACTCACTGCCATGGAGTCAGATTCGACACATAATGACCCCTTCTTGAGTTTCCCAGGTGTATCACTACAGAAGTAGATTGCCCAATCTTCCTTCCGAGGAGTCACTTAAATATTCACTTACACTAACTTATGGTCTTTAGCTCTATTTTGGTTTATCACATTTTCCCTGTAGATATAACAATGTGACTAGTGGTAGAAAAATTATTAATTGGTCTTAATACCAAACTTTGAGGTTGCATACAAAATTCTGGGCTTGTCCCTCTGGCTTTATCCTTTACCATTCACTTTCCAGCCACTGCAGTTTCCCCAAAGTCTGGTTCTTCAAGCCAGAGAGTCTGTAGGCCTTCCACCAAGTTCCAGCACTCAGCATAGTATACACTGGGGCCTGCCAACAGTCTTGAAGCCATAAAAACAAGCAATCCACTCCATGCAGTTCCATTGTCCCAGTGTAAACTTAGCTGTAGAATCTGCCTGCGTTGGTCCTACTTCCAACCCCCTTAGATAGTTCTTTTTTTTTATGATTTATCCAGAGAATATAGTTATCTCCAAGAGGGACAACCAATTAGAGCTTACCCAGTTATAACTAAAAGTGAAACTTAAAGGTTATAAAGTCAAAATTGCTCTATTAATACTATTTTTAGAAGTATTTGAAAAATATCAAAGTGAAGACAGCCTTAATCTTTTTTTTTAAGAAAATGAAAAAACTTTGTCTACTTCTAATAATTCTGTACAAAGGTTAAAGGGCTTCAAATACTAGAAATTTTATTTTATTTTATAATTTCAGATGGATTTGTTTTAAAAACTCAATTACCACTAAATCTGGGTGTAATCACTATGGCTAAGTTTGTCATTGCAAAAGAATCTTAAACTGCATCTGTTACAAATACCAGAAATCTTAGTTGCAACTATCTCATTTGCCTTGTCACCTCACTAGTAAAGAAAGGTTAAGAAGTTGGCCATACAGAAATGTATATCAATAAATGTAGGTCTTAAGATAAAGAAACTTGCTTATGTATGTATTTGTTGTTGTTATTAGATACCACCAAGACTGTTTCTACTCATAGTGAACCAGTGGACAACAGAATGAAACACAGACTGAATTAATCATTGAAGCTTCTGTGATATAGTGGTTGAAACATTTGGCTGCTAATCAAAAAGTCAGCGGTTCGAACTCACCAGTCGCTCAGTGGGAGAAAGATAAGGCAGACTGCTTCTATGAAAATTTATAGCCTTGGAAACCCTATGGGGCAGTTCTGTTCTGTCCTATAGGGTGTCTATGAGTCAGAATCAAGTTGATGATAGTAGATTTGGTTTTGAGTTAAGGCTGAAATATTTGAACTTGAAATGAAAAATAGGGAGATAGACGTTGAGAAGGGTATGAAAGAGGAATAATCAATAAAAATGCTTGTCAGGACAAATAGCTTTGTTGCTAGCTAAAGAAACACTTTAGTTAGTGTCCATATAGCCTTCTTTTGGGTATTTTAGTGCCTAATATGTACTGTAGCATTTAGAAGTTTGCCAATTTTCTGGTTGAAAATATAACCTAATAAATAAAATTTTATCTTTTGTGTGTGTGTACGTGAAATCAATTTAACTTTAATTTCTTCATCAATCATTCTTCATAATCCATAATGCCCTAGTATAATAGTATTCATTATTTATTCAGTTATAATCAGTTATTATATATTTTCACTAAAGATAGATATGTGGTCATAATAAAGATAGCACTGTTTGCACATGATGTTACATTGAGATACTTAATTCTGCCTCTCAAGTAATTGGAAATATCATTTGAGAAACAAACTTTAAAATGATAAGGTAATGAGTCCAATAACATTATACAAAGTCACCTTAAAAGGATAAAATGAATCCTAGGCCAGCAAAACTAGGTAGTAAATGAACTGTATATATTAACTTACTCATGGAAAGAATGTGTAGCCAGAGGGGTTGGTCAGCTTCTGACACAGGGGAAAAGAAGTCACAAAGCAAACCTTAGCAATGTCTTTCAAACAGGGAAAGATTTTAATCAAAGAAAAGACATAATTAAATTCCAGGAAATACTGAATTTTCAAAAGAGCCCCTTGGGTAACCAAAGACCATGACCAGTAAGACCATCTTGATGTCAGGTATATTCCTACTGTTAAGCTTGGCATATCAAAAAATCTCAGAATAATTGCATTCATTCAATCATTTATTCATTTATCAACCTTCTACTGAATGCCAACAAAATGTCAAACACTGAGCAAGACACTGATGATAGGATGGTGAGCTAAACAGGCAGAACCTACATGCATTAAGTTTTTAAGTTTTCACTCCAATTAAGAATGATAAGCAATAGTTACATATTCAAAACTAGACCATAATTACAGATAGAAATAAGTTTTGTAAAGGAAATGTATAGGAAATTATAATAATAGTAAGAAATTGGCTTAAGGAGGTTTAGAACTATGCTCCAAGATCACATGTAGAGCGGTTATTTTATACTAATTACATACATATAAGAGTAAACATGCATAGAATTGTTATAGATGTTGTTATTATTAGTGGACATCAAAGCACCTTCAATTCATGGCAAATTCATGTTCAACAGAACAAAACTTAGGTGGTGCCTAGACTTGCACCACCTTCACTATCATTGGCATTCTTAAACCCACTGCTGTGGCCACCATGCAATTAGAGTGCCTTGCAACCAAAGGGTTTAGCTTTCAGCACTATAGTGGACAATATTCTGTTATGATTCATAGGGTTTTCATTGTCTAGAGTTGCCTGATCTCTGGTCCTTTAGCCTCACTATTCATTAATTTTTCTTTCCCCTTAGCAAAATCTGGAACCCAGGCTTAGATTCTTCTGCCATGCCCCATGTAATTTCATGACCTAGTCATAATACAAAAAGTCCATATTAAAGGCTTCAAAATCATAAAGTGTTCTCTCTGTGGTGGTTGTTATCCCTCAGTACTGATACCATCATTATAAAGGCTGGGGTGGGGGATGGGGAAGCAAGTCGCATTTTACAAGGGAAACAATATATTCAAAAGGCAACAGAAACAACTGCCTTTCATTCCATGTGTAGAATTTTGATACTGAAATAATTCTTTGAAAAACACAAAGTGAATGCAGCCCATTGAGTTTCTTAAAAAAAAAAAAAAGGGCAATCCTTTCTAGATTCACTGAAGTCTGATGCATGACAAACTTCATTTCAAACATGCCTTAAAAACATGATGTAACTCTGACAAGTCAGACTTTGTAACTTGGCAGAGGCAAAGATTTTGAAATGTATTTATGTATTTGTTGGGTGTAAACTGTTATTGTACTGGATAACTTCTTGAAAGGGATTTTTATAAGTCTCATCTTGTCTCTCTTAAGTGGCTGTTAAAAATAGAGTTTATTGGCAACTGTTTTTCTTTGTGTTAGGGAAGGATTACCTTAATCCTGGTGCAATAACTTAACACTTCACTATATTCAATTTTATACAACTGAACTTTTATTATGCACGATACTAAAATAACTACAAATATCCTAGGTGATTCAAAAGTTATACATTTGTCAGTTTTGTTTTTACAGACATCTGAAATGTAAAATGCTGTTAACTAGACAGGGTAATTCTTTGCATTCCTACCTATACCTAGGTCATTTTAAATTTGAATCAATGCTTTTTTATATTGGTTTTTCTATAAAATGTTAAAATCTTTTTGTATATATTTAATAAAGCGTAATAGAACTATCCCAGTAAATATTCTGATTGTCAGTACCATTTATAAGGCTATTTTAGAGCCTTCCTTGAAAATCTATTTAGATTTAGGACACTTATGTGTAATGATTTTTGTCACTTTTTGTCTCTTACCCTCATATTCTGAGTCAGTCTAAAGTGAAATTAACTAGGCGGTACATGTCCTAATATTCTCAGCTTCCTGCTCTTTCTTCTTTGTTGTTTCCTTTATTCATCTTCCTCCTCTTTGGGGAGGGCTCACTGCCCTTCCAGAAGCAAAACCTGATATCAAGAAATAATCTGTCTTTGTCATTGATACAATTTGAATTTAGGCCTATGTGTTCCTTCTCACAGAGGAATTCGTCTTTTAAACCTTATCTCTACTTTTCAAATGAAAGAATTTGTCCTTGTTAAAGAATTTCAAAGATTTTTCTTCTAAGGATTATTTCTCACTCACGTAAAGGCATCACCTTATAGCTATACCATCTGGATCATGGTGAATCCAAGGTCACTGAAACAAGGAAAGAGGAAGATGGAGGAATCACACTCACTCTTAATTGCCTCTAAAGTCATCATTGACTCTTGTTCATTGGCCAGAACCAGTCATGTGCCTCAGTTCAGTTACAAGGGAAGTTAGGAAACACAGGTGGCCTGTGGCTATTTGTTGCGCAACAACTAGCCCTTCTAGTCTGGTTACTCTTTTTCCTTTAGGTAAAAAACACCCAATAATTCCCAAAAGGATATAATCCCAAATGCTGGCTAATTAGTGCATTCAGCTTGAAGTCTAGTTAATACTCAGTAGCTTCTTCATCAAATCCCGGCATGGCTCTTCTTGGTTTGGACACATATGAACTAAAACAGGTAAGTGTTTTCCCCACACTCACACTCAAAGAGTCATCCTTAAACCAGAACTGGACACCTACAATGAGCACTCCCATTCAGAAAAGGGAGGACTCAAATACACAAGCAGACCTGATCCATAATCATGATCCATGACTGTCCTAAAATTCTGCAGGGTAGACATTGTAAAACCTCCTTCAAGGGGATGAGATAAAGCTCCTCAATTAGGCCCCACACTGCTTTCCAGGGTCTACCTCTGCAGGTTCTACCTTGTTCATTATCCTCCTTGGTCACATATGAAGTGAGCCTTGGAGAATATAACCTCTTTGAGGACTGCTAAGCTTTTCAGCCCACTTCCAGCTCATGGGATTTTGAGAACACAAGAGCTGTTTTAAAAGTGCATTTCTCTCCTAAGATAAGTAGGTTTCTGATCTTCTTAACCACTTAGCTTCTGTCTGCCACAATCATGCATAAATTTAATACTCACAATAATTCTCAGAGGGAAGCATTGCAATTTTGACCATTTTAGAGATGAGGAATGAAGGAAAGTTGTTCTGAGAGGAAGAGTGGCATTCTTAGAATACCTCACATATGCCATGCAAGCCATGCTAACTTTGCCAATATGAAGTTACCTTTGACATATTGATACACCTGCCATTTGATCTGACTGGGATTAGTGTGGAGTCAATGGAACATAAAATTTGAAAATAGAATTCTTTCCAATAAAATTCAAGACTTGTGGTCACTATGTGTATGTCATATATACTACATTTGTTTCACTCCACATACATTAGGTTTTTTGATGATGTGTTTGCTTTTAGGTCAATCACTAATATGTAATGTTTTAGTAAGGTAAGTACCTGTTCAAAGTTTGGGGTTAAACAGGAGAAACTGGATACTACTTATTCATTAAAACACTTAGAACCTTGCATTGCACAATTAGAACTTAATCAGTACCTTATGCTGATTATGAAAAACATAACTTTAAAAAAAATCTTAATTTTTGTTTGCCTGTGTTGTGTATTTGTACAGGCACAAATGGATGTGACAGATAGCTACTTGTATTGATTTCTCATGATGAGTTTTAAACAGCTCCTATTGTAGGACTGACACTTCCAGGTCACTGCAGAAAGGCCTGTCTACAATGCACATTTCCCTCAAAGTATAATTTTGTTTTAGAAATGAATTAAAGAAACATTGATTTAAACTCTGCCCTGCCAACACTCTTTGGAAAGGAGCACTGTTGGTGCAGTAGGTTACACATTCAGCTGCTAACCAACAGGTTGGCCAATCAAACCTACCCAGAAGCTACGAGAGAAAAAGAGCTAGTGATCTGCTCCCATAAAGATCACAACCTAGAAAACCCTGTTGGGCAGTTCTTTTCTGTCACATAGGGTCACTATGAGTCAAAACTCATTCAGGGGCACCTAACAACAATAGTACTATTTGGAAGGTTGTTTCATGTTGGGATTTTCTGAATTAAGCCTCCACTTGCTTCCAATGAATTTATGATACATTGGAAAAGTTTCCTTGAAAAGGTGCCACTTCTCCTCCTCCTTATTTATAAATTTGGTTGATACTGAAGACCTCAGGACATCTTCAAATGCAGACTGCTTCTGACTCAGCATCCATCCCACATAAAGGAAGACAGAGCTGGGATTAGGGTGTGGGAAGTGAGGTACTAGCCTGGGGCACAAAATTGAAGCAGGGGTGGTAAAAACCCAGTAATCATGATAAATAACACTTAGATGCAATACATTTAAAAAATAAAAATAAATGAAAAAAAATCCACGATGAAAAATAAAAAATCTGCTTTTAAAATAGATAGGTTGTCTGTTTTACAACCCTGTGTTAGTGTGCAACAGGAACAGCCATTTCAAAACAGCCCTCAGTTCCTAGCCTATGAAGTTGTTCTATCTCTACCTATGAGTTTAGAAAGGTTCACAAATGGAAAGCAAAGAGATTGGGGCAACCCAAGACTTTGTATACAGTCATTTTTTTTTTTTTTTTTTTTTTAATTATTATTGTTGTTCTAGTGCTTGTATTTGGGAGCTCTGGTAGCATAGTGCCTAAGGCACTTGACTGCTAACCAGAAGGCTGGCGGTTCAAACCCACCAGCCACTCCTTGGCAGGAAGGTTGGGCAATCTACTTCCATAGTGATACCACCTCAGAAACCCAAGGAGGGGTCGCTATGAGTCAGGTCCAACTCAATGGCACATAACAACAACAACAGTGCTTGTATTACTGTTTCTACTTGATTCAAAATAAGATAAGTGTATTTTGGAAACCGTATATAGTGGCACCCATTTTTCCTATAGCCTTAGACTCCATTATAGCTCAGCCAGGTCCTAAACAGTGACCTCCTTACCTTCTTGCTGGTATAGCCACGGATCACCCATTCAGCCTTATCTCTACCTTCAGTTTCTCAGGCTTCAAAATGTCCAGACTATTCCCTTAACCAAATCTCTGACTCCTTTCAGAAATGTTCAATAAGGGCTAAAAATAATTTAAAATTTTGATTAGAGGTATTCACAACTGCCAAACCAAAACTGTTGCCATGCAGTTCATTCCAACTCATAGTGACCCTAAAGGATAGAGTAGAACTGCCCCATAGGATTCCTAAAGCTATAAATCTTGATGGAAGCAGACTGTCTCATCTTTCTCCTGTGGAGCAGCTAGTGCGTTTGAACTGCTGAACTTTCAGTTAACAGCCGAATGCTTTAATCACCGCACGACCAGGGTTTCTTTCACAATGAAAACCAGATCAAAATTAATGATTTTAGTGAAACTCAGGATTACTAATATTTGTATTTCTATTTCAACACATCACATATTAAGCAGTGTTGTGGACGACACTAAAGCTCTAATACTGTTTACCACATTGCTTCCCTGGGAAGATGCTTTCTTGATCCCAAAGTACTCACTAACTTACAAACATATTTTAAGGATACAGATCTACGCATTGAACACTGACTACCCTTGCTTAGGAAAATTGTATATTTTATGTCAACATAACCTAGAAAAATGTGGGAAAAAAAAAAGTAAAACCAATCAAGTAGGTGCAAAACATGATAGATATTTTTATTTTTTCATGTTGCTTAATTGTTTGATATTTGCATAACCTTAAGTATTCCTCTTATAAAGAATGATAAACTACATAATGTTTAATGATGCTATGGAGATGTTGTTTTGCATTTTTTTTCTTTAGCACATTTAAATTTTTTAATCTGTAAAATTTTCTGACTCATTCTTTTGTTGCATTCTACTTTGCTAAGTTTCATAAAGTGTATTTTCCTTTTTTAAGAGAAAATTGCTAGATACCCAAGGGTCTCATATTTTTTCATATTTCATGGAGTGTGTATCTGCCAAGGTAAAAGAGCACATGAAAAAATGCTCCTGCTACTCTATGCAGCCCGTGATAAAGGGAAATGTTCACAGTAAGCTTATACCTTATACCTGGTTTCAGACATTCAATTGAATGTCTCTTGAGAAAAGTTAACTATTCTGTATTAATATATGTCATCAGAGACTGATTCAACAGTTGCTTGACCACAACAAGTTCCTATTTCTAGAGCATGGTATCTGTCAGCTACTAAACAATCATAGTCATTGACCTGGGTCTATACATCAAGGCTAAATAGACATAGAATAAATTGCATGGTATTTGGCAAAGCAAGTTACTCCCTGTTCCTTTTCAACCCATAATGACTGTAATTCAATTAGGTTCATTGTGTGTTATTCAATATGGTAGTATTGTAAAATTGTTCCTTTTACAATACAAAATTTAGAGTTAAAAAGCCTGCATTTCTTCTCAAAGCATATAGGCCTTCTTGCATTAGAACAAGATTTCATTGTATTTGAAAACTTTTCCACTGTTTACTTTATCACTGGGGTCAGATAAAGGAGCCAGAGTCAAAATTAGCCTCTTGCTCTGTTATGGGGGAGGAAAAGAGAGAGAAATCCCAGTGGAAGTCAATTGAGGATTTATGTGTATTTCCAAAGTGCTGAAATTATAGGAACATTAGCAACATTGGAAGAAAAAGCATGGGGGCAGGAGGGAATGTCTAGATTTATATTATTATTTTGTTTCCTAAAATATATGACAAATAATCCTACTATATTTTAGTGCAAAATATTTAAAATAGTCTATGAATCATAAATATTTTTCAATCAATCTCAAAGTATTTTGCCATAAGAAAAATATAATTCCCAGGTTGAGTCAATGAAAAATTATTTATCTATATAGTTCCCCTTACCTCACCATTGAAAGGAGCTCTGGGGAGTAGTGGGTAAGCCATTTGGCTGCTAACCGGAAGATCAGCAGCTCAAATCCACTAGCTGCTCCATGAGAAAGATGGGGCAATCTACTTCCATAAAGATTTACAGCCTTGGAAACCCAGTGGGGGTCACTATGAGTTGAAATTGACTCAAAGGCAGTGGATAACTAACCACTGAAGTCCCTGGGTGTTGCAAACTGGTTAAGATGCTCAGCTAACTGAAATGTGGAAACTCTGAATCCATTTAAAGGTGCCTCTGCTGAAAGGTCTCATTCTCTACTTCCCAAAAAACAGTAATTGAAAACCTATGGAGCATAGTTCTACTCTGATATATGTGGGATCACCGTGAGTCGGAATCAGCTTGACAAATGGTTATTTATCTAGCCATAAAAAATATTAAGATATATAGTGAACTTTCAGATTAAAAAAAATTCTAGAGATTCGAGGAATTTTCACACATATGAGACATGAATAAAGTGACTCCTCCTTGGGTTTCCGAGACAGTATCACCACGGAAGTAAATTGGCCAACGTTCCTTCCAAGGAGTAGATGGTGGGTTTGAACTGCCAGTCTTCTGGTTAGCAGTCACATGCCTTAGGCACTATGCTGCAGAGCTCCCCATATATCTATCAGATATGAATAAAGAGCAAAGGTATGTTGTTGTTGTTGTTGTTATGTGCCGTCAAGTCAGCCCTGACTCATAGCGACCCCTCCTTGGGTTTCCGAGGCAGTATCACTACGGAAGTAGGATTGCCCAACCTTCCTTCCGAGGAGTGGCTGGTGGGTTTGAACCGCCAGCCGTCTGGTTAGCAGGCAAGTGTCTTAGCCACTATGCTACCAGAGCTCCCAGCAAAGGTATAGGCAGAGCATAAGATTATATCTCAGTGATTGCTACAAGCAAATTAATAAAATTTTCTCTGTCTTGTGTGTCAAAGAGGATTTTTGTGAATATTAAATGAATTACCACATATCAAGTACTTAAAGGAGTCCCTGATACATTGAAAATCTCAAAAAAAAAAAAAAAAATTAGCTAGTTTACTCTCAATATTGTTATTACTACTATTACATGAGATAATGTTCAAAGTTTCCCCTTTCTACAAAGTTCACTTCAATTAACACCTCCATGAAACTCAATGATATTTGATTTGTTTTAATATTTAGTGTCCACATTATACAAATTAACATTGACTATGCACATCCTCCTTGTGAATACCAAACCAGAAAAACCAAACTCACTGCCATCAAGTTAATTCTGACTCATAGCAACCCCATTTGAGTTTCCGAGACATTAAATCTTTACTGAAGTAGATTGCCCAGTCTTCCTTCCATGGAGTGGCTGGTGGGTTTGAACTGCCAACCTTCTAGTTAGCAGTCAAATGTCTTAGGCACTAAGCCAACAGATATTACCTATCAATTAAAGCTGTGGGAAGGTAGTTGAGATTTCCAAAGCCAGAATTATATACTTCTGGACACACATGCACACACATGCATGTTCACATATGAGAACCCCTAACTAATTTATATACTCTTGAGAAGCAGGGATGATGACTTTTTTTTTTTTTTTTTTTTTGTTATCCTTTACAATGCATAGCACCAACTAAAAGCTCAAGAAAAACTTTCTAAGTATCTATTTGACAACATTGGGGCCAATTTTATCCATCCATACCATCCAGGATCTAGCCATTCAGATTTAAGACATGAATTTATACTATTTGGAATATTAAGAAATAAATATTACAACTAATATTTTCCATTCTAACTTCTTTAGAAAATATTCCAATCCTTCTTATCACTATTATTATTGAGTAATGAAAGCCCAAACCTGTATTTTGTTCAAAATTTCTGATATCCATATTATTTGGGTTTCTGTGACACTATATCCAGTTGACTCAGTTCAAGGTTTCTTATTCTGAAATTACTATGAAATCATATGGAATGGAATTTTACATTGAACAAAAGAACACAGTTGTAACTTTTCCTTGACATTTGTACTTTGTATACAAACATCTTTTAGTTTTATCATCATGGCAAAAATCAGTTACTTTCAAATATGTTGTTAAAAGTGATAAATTCTATTAGTTTGCTGAATTTATAGATTGTCAGTCAATTTGACATTGTTTCTTTTTCTGCATCACAGTAAATAAACTAATGGTTTTATTTTCCACCTCCCCTCTCTTCCCAATCCCAACCTCACCCTGCTGACATAACAAAGAGTAGCATCTGCTTTGGCAATATTTGTGTCCAATTTCTTAATCTACTACTCACTAGCTATGTTCCTTGGGACAAGTTTCTTCCTCATAGATTAGTTATGAGTATTAAATGAGTTAAAGAACATCAAATGCGTAGCATAATATCCAATACACTGTAGGATCAAGAGACCAAGGAAAAAATATACTTAAGGGTCAAAAACATTTTAAAAATAATAAAGTTAATTTAGGTCATAGGTACTTTAGGGAATAGTGGTGGTGGTTGTAGAACACAGGGACAAAACTCATAGAGTAGTAATAGGTCTAGGAAAGACAACAATTACACAAAATAGTGTAGATAAATCCAGAGAATATATAATAAAAAAGATGGTGGGGTACAAACTTAAGAAAATGGGAAAGCCAAAACTTTATTATAGGTAAGGAACTTCAGATTATATATGAGTCCTGGATACATACTGCTTTGTAGGAATAAATCATTAAGTCACTTAAGCTGTGCTTACTTAATTATATGCAGTTCCCTAAAGCAGTATTTTCAATGTTTCTTAGTTTTAATGGCAAAGTAGAATGAGTTTCTATTACCACATATAAAAGAACTTCAACCACCTAAAACAAATATCTTTGAATTATTATATTTTATTTTAAAAATTCACACATATTTTATTTTCAAACCCACCAGCCACTCCTCAGAAGGAAGATTGGGCAATCTACTTCCGTAGTGATACACCCTTGGAAACCCACAGAGTTGGATCCGACTCGATGGCAGTGTGTATAATATCTGTGTTCATCCTATGTTTTTAACCAAAATTAGAGTAAATTATAAGTTATAGGAACACTACCAGGCCCATCCCTGAAGCGTTTCCTCCCTTGTTATGTTGTTGTGGCATGCTATCAAGTCAATTGCAAGTCAGTGAACCTTTTCGGACAGTGAGAACTCCCCTATAGGTCTTCCAAGCCTGTGAATCTTTATGGAAGCCGACTACCACATCTTCCTCCCACATGATAACTATGGGTTAGGACCACCAAACTTTCAGTTAGCAGCCAAGTTCTTAACTGAGCCAGTCAAGGGCTCCTTTCCTTTAGCATGCTGCCTGCCTCTTAATTGCCCAAGGGAAATAATCACAGTCTGAAAAACAAAAGATAAAGAGAAGGGTTGCTGGTTTCACCCTCAATATTGCTGCATATCAGATGGTGAAAGTGTTATTGGAAAAAATAAGTCTTTATTTTAGGCCATCAGCAAGTTCCATCAAGGTATGTGCTTCGTTAAGGATGGTCACAGAGTTCTCCTAACTTTGTCCTGGACAGTTTGGGCCAACCCTTAAGATCATACAAGGATTGAACTACAGTCAGGGAAAAATGAAATGTATGCTGTTAATGGTTGTCCTCCAAAGGTGTGTTGACCATTGACAATCATGTTACCACTATAAGGCAGCACATTCTTTCATCAGAATTTCTGTATTCCTTGGGACTCTAAAGAAGGAGGAACCGATTGTGGCTAGTACTCAGAGTGTGTAACATTGGCACTCCATCTGGTTATACTTACACTTAAGCACTTACTAGAAAATTAGGCCACTTTTAGTTATGCTAAGGAGAAAATGCTTCTTTTAAGGTAGTTGACAGACTTATATATACTTATATACCAGTCAAAATGTATGCCTAATTATTTTATAAATGATAGTATGCTGTCACAGGCCTCTTTTGGGAGTCAAGCACTTCCAAACATTTTCACTCCTCCCCTGCCTGGGGCTGAGGAAAACACACCAAGTGCCAGCAGTCATCTTGCTCATCTATTCTTACTCCTGTGGGGGGCCTGGTTTATCTTCCCATCAGTGGGTGGTCCTTCCACTTCTCAGTTTATCCTGGATTAGAATAATGGGACACCCAGTTTGTCTATCATGATATATGAGGTGAGGATGTTAATCTTCTGCATGCTTTTTTTCCTCCTCTCTTTTTGCCAAAATAGCAGGTAAAATCATTTTTTAAGAAGCTGGAATTATTTTTTACATTTAATATGAACAATTATAAGCAGTTTTGTGAGTTAGGAATATAGCTTGTGCTCAAGCCCTATATGTAGTCTTCATCTTTGAAAATGCCTGGAACCAGGTAATATTTCGAGACCTGCCTAAAGAGAGATATATACATTAACTAATCATATATATGTCATCTCCTCATACACACAAGTGCACACATAATCACCAAAATGTAAGTCTCCCTATTCTTATTCTAATGCTTCAAATTCCTATAGCTGGGCACATCTGTTATATTCACAAATAGAGAAGACCTAAAATACAAATATTCTGGGAGAGGTAATAATCAGTCTAAAATCACACTGAAGACTAACTGACCTGATAGATAGGTCCTTACTCTGACCGTATCTAATGGTTGCCATGCTTTTGGCTGTAGTTAACAGAAAATCTGGCTCTCCTGAATTAAGCAATAAGGAAAATGTTTCAGTTTATACAAGGCACCTAGAGATAGAGAGGTTCAGAGTCAGTAAGTTGGCAGCTCAAGAGTGTCAAATAAGAGTAAAATTCTTTCCACCCACTTGCTCGGTCATCCTCAATATGTTAATCTTTACCCTCAGGCTTGGCCCCTCATCATCACAAAATTGCTGCAGTAATTCATGTAGTCAAACAGCAATTTCAAATTCCAGAAGGTGATAAGAGGGCAAAGACTTTCCACAAACCCCTTTTCATGAATAAAGAAGCTTTCAGGGAAGCCCTCCAGAGATTTACCCCGGTATTTTATTGGCCATAATTATATCAAATGCCCATCCTAAACCAATCACTAGCATGGAGAATGGAATTGCTATGTTCTTCCTAGACCAGTGGTTCTCAAACTTGAGTATGAATCACAATTGCCTAGAGGGTTTATTAAAATACAAATTGATGGACCCTACTCCAGAAGTTTCTGATTCAGTAGGACTAGAGGCGGACTCATGAATTTACA
The DNA here is from genome assembly GCF_000298275.1 of Orycteropus afer afer. Classification (NCBI taxonomy): domain Eukaryota; kingdom Metazoa; phylum Chordata; class Mammalia; order Tubulidentata; family Orycteropodidae; genus Orycteropus; species Orycteropus afer. Next base: position 13,881,125 of record NW_006921615.1, read on the forward strand.
TTATGAGAGAATGATCTCACTTTGAGAACCTCTCTACAACAATCCTTAGCCTACTGAAATTGACCCACTAGGGCTGGGTATGTGTTCAGCTCCCACTGAAGTGTATGGCCACCTGACACTTAAACAAAATAAGGTTTCTCTTAGAAAGGATTAAGAGGGGAGTGGCTACTTGACAGGCAATTGATAATATTTGCCACAGTAGGTTTTCTGCAGGATTGGGTAGACAGGGAGAAAAAGACAGAAAACATCAAGAGTGCAAAAGTATAGATGAAGACAAAAGTTTAGAAATGGGTCATCTGGAAAAGTCGTCAAAATTAAAACAAAGAAGAAACATAATTTAAGCAGCATGAAAAACAATAGCATTAAAATGACTTGTATTTGTTCATCTCCAATAGATGACAGCATCCTTAATTCTAAACAGTTGTTGATATACATATATACCTATAATAAATGTAAATGAATTCCCAATAATTGTTCCTGTTACACTTAGATTCTCTTCTCAGATCCTCATCCTCAAAGTAGTCATTTCTACGATGTGAACATTGACAATGAACAATTTGTATCTTCATCTGCTAGTTGATGGTGGAAGGTGTAGACATCCCTATCTAGAGAGTAGAATGTTTTGGGATTTGTGGAAAAGGAATGATGAAAGAGGCCGACATAAAGACAAAGGATTCAAGAGAAGTGTGGGAATCTTGGTATTCTTGGCTAAAGATGTCAAAATAGGCATGAATATAGGATAAAATAGGTAAATGTTTTCAGGAGATACAAATTGAAAGAGGTAACTCTCCATGCTAGACTATGAGACCTTATTAGGGCTCTAGTCCTCTTAGTTAAGTGACATAGTATTTAGGGACTAGGAGAAACTCAATGAGGCCTTTTGCTATCTCTGTACTATTGTCTGCATTTGGACAATAATTCCATTTCTCCTTGATCCACTCTGGGGGCTTATAAAAATTCTGTAAGTCTATTTCAACCCTTTGCCTAAAACATCCTGAAAATATTTTTGTTTCATTCTGGGGTTGTGTTAATCATTCATATCCTCAAACCTATCATGGGATTCTATTTCCCTTCATACATTATGAACTTCAGTTGGGGGAAAGGAGAAGCCACAAAACCTGTTCTCAAAAACTGGACATCTAAGTTTTCATTCCCTCAGGAACTTTTCTGCCTTTCTTCCCTTCTTGGGGAATCTTTTATCAATGTGAAGGAAGAAAAACTATTCTTCAAAATCTTTTCATTTTATGGCAGGTTCTATGTTCCTAAAATGTACAAATTTGACCATTTTTAATTTTTTTTTTTCTGTGTAGCAAACATATAACTTCAAAGCATAGAAAATTGTAGAAACAAAACAGATCGGTTGTTTTTTTTTTTTAATTGTGCCACAGTAATAAAACTGAAAGTCATAACTTGTCTTCTGATCATCTCCAATCAAGTGCTCTTTCAACATATCATATTTTCAGTTTTAGTCTTTGATTTACTATGGTAATAATCTCCATACATCAGGGACATTCCATTTATAATACATAAACCCACTGCTGTTGGGTCATTTTGGACTCATAATGACCCTACAAGACAGAGTGGAACTATCCCACAGGGTTACCATCACTATAGATATTTATGGAAGCAGACCTCATCTTTCTCCCATGGATAGGCTGGAACATTGGAACTGTAAATTTTTTTGGTTACCAATGCGTCACCAGAGCTCCTTCTTGCAGTGCATAGTATTAGATTAAAATGTTTATAGTTCTAAGAATGAATACCAGTGATTAATTTTTTAAAAGTTATGGAAGTACACCAATTAGTAAGGTTATAGACGTATATTAAGTGTAAAAATATATTTTAAAATACCCTTAACTATAAACTGTTTTCATTTAACTAACTATTAACATCATTATAGTTAAGAAATCAGTTTTGTTTTCTCTGATTAAGATCAAGAATCAGGACATTCTTGTTCAAATGAAAATTTAGGTTAGTAATATTGCCTTATACTCTATTCTTGACTGTCATTGTTGAAATAACTAATGTACTATTTTATGGCAGCGATACAACTGTAATGATATTTTCTGTGCATTATTTCATAAAACAGATCATGTTATAAGATATTCTAAATTTATGGAATACTGTGTAATACTTCATTTCACTTTGTCATTTAATTTTACTTACAAAGATATTTATTAGTTACTATTAATGAATATTCTTTCATATATATAAATAATACTATTCCTTCCAAACCCATGGGGGGAAATGTATAAGATATTTTTAAAAGTCACGTAAACTTGGACTTTAATAATTACTATGGCCAGTAATTCATTAAGAGAATTTTTCTTCTCAGATAGTTTAGAGAATAGTTTTGTACACTAGGCAAATCCAGACATGTGCAAAGAATTACAAGTACCAATGTTTGTGAATTTCTTTAAATGTTGTTACTTCCTCAAGAGTTCTTCACTGTCAGAGTAACTGGAGGTGTACAAGAGTAAAGTAGAGACATTAGGCAATTACTCAAACCATTCAAGTATCTTCACAAATCATTTTCCAGTAACTACTTCCAAAAAAAAAAAAAGACATTCCTAACCAAACTATATGGACAAGTGGAACAATTTTTTTTTTTTTTTTGCTTTTATTATGGTGAAAACATACATGCTAAGACATCCATCAACCTAACAATTTCCACATTCACAGCTCAGGGACATTGATGATACTTTTCATATTGTGCCATGATTACTGCTATCCTTTTCCAAAATATTCCACCACCATTAGCATAAACTCAATGGCCCACAAACAAAATTTCTCCTTTCCCCCTCCCTTCTACCCCTAGTGATCAAGAATCATTGGTTTCCCAATGTTCAATCTTCATGTCCACAAGCATGGTATGTTACCTTGTATCCTGTCACTGGCTAAATCTTTCAGTATATTTCAATAGGATTCTAGTTGAGTTTCTTGGGTTGTCTATGTGTAGGATTATATTGTATGCAAATAGGGATACTTTCACTTTTTTCTTATTTATTTGGATGCTTATTATTTCCATTTCTTGCCCGATTGCCATGGCTAGGACTTCCAGTACAATATTGAATGTTGTTGTTTTTGTTATGTGCCGTCAAGTAGGCCCCGACTCACAGTAACTGGAAATCTTATCTGGTTCCTATTCACAAGGGGAATGGTTTTAGTCTCTCTCTATCGAGAATAATGTTGACTGTAAGATTTGCATATATGCCATTTATTATGTTGCAGTATTTCTCTTCTGTTTTTATTTTTTTGAGAGTTTTTATCAGGAATGGGTGTTGGATTTTATCAAATGCTTTTTCTGAATCTACTGATATGATCATGTGATTCTTTCACTTTATTTTACTTAAGTAATAGATTATGTTAACTGTTTTTCTAATGTTGAACCATCCTTGCATACCTAGTATGAACCCCACTTTGTCATACTGTATTATTTTTTTGATATCTTGTTGGAGTCTATTGGCTAGGATTTTGTTGAAGATTTTTGCATCAATATTCATGAAGGATATTGGTCTGTAGTTTTCCTTTCTAGTGGTGTCTATGTGTGGTTTTGGTATCAGGGTTATGTTACTTCATAAAATAAATTTGGGACACTTCTATCCTTTCCTGTGTTCTGGAATAGTTTGAGTAAGATTGGTTTCAGCCCTTCTCTGAATGATTGGTAGAATTCTCCAGTGAAACCATCTGGGCCAGGACTTTTATTGTTGGTAATTTTTTGATGACTAGTTGAATTTCTTCTTTAGTTATGGGTCTATTCAAGTTTTATACATCAGTTTGTGTTAATTTAGGTAAATAGTGTGTTTCTAGAAATCTGTTTATTTCTTCTAGGTTTTCAAATTTGTTGGAGTGAGTCAGTTCTTCATGTTATTGCTGTTATGTGCCGTCAAGTCGGACCCAACTCATAGTGACCCCTCCTTGGGTTTCTGAGGCAGTATCACTATGGAAGTAGGATGCCCCTTCTTCCTTCCGAGGAGTGGTTGGTGGATTTGAACCGCCAGCCTTCTGGTTAGCAGTCAAGTGCCTTAGGCACTGATCTACCAGAGCTCCCCAGTTCTTCATAGTATTCTGATATTATCCTTTTTATGTTGCATGGTTCTGTTGTAATGTTGCCATTTTATTTCTTATTCGTGTTATTTGCATCTTCTTCTTTTTTCATTTGCTAAGTTTGCCAGTGGTTTGTCAATTTTATTAATCTTTTCTAAGAACCAACTTTCAGTCTTGTTGGTATTTCCTGTTACTTATTTTCTGTTTCATTTATTGCTGCTCAAATCTTTATTATTTCTTTTCTTCTGGTGACTATAGGCTTTTTTGTTGATATTTTTCTAGTTGTTGAAGATGTGGGGTTAAGGTGTTGATTTTGGCTCTTTCTTCTTTTTTGCTGTGTTCATTTGTTGCTAAAAGTTACCCTCTGATCACTGCTTTTGCTATGCCCCCCAAATTTTGGTATGTTGTGTTATCACATTCTTGTTTCAATCAAGGAAATTTTTTTATTTCATTTTTAATTTCTTCTATTTCCTGGTAGCTTTAAAGGAGGGTTTTATTCAGTTTCCATGCATTTGCTATTTTTCCTTTAATCTTCCTTGTGTTTATTTCTAATTTTATAACACTGTAATTTGAGAAAATGCTTTGCAGTATGTCAATGTTTTCAAATTTACTGAGGTTTGCTGTGTGGCCTAACATCTGGTCTAACCTGGAGAATGTTCCATGTGTGCTGGAAAAGAATGTATATTTTGCTGTTGTTGGGTGACCTGCTCTGTACATGTCTATAAGATCAAGTTGGTTTATTGTACTGTCTAGTTCTTCTGTGTCTTTGTTGAGTTTCTTTCCAGTTGTTTTGTCTTTCATTGAATGTGGTATATTAAAGTCTCCCACTATTAACTGTTGTTGTTGTTGTTTGCCGTCGAGTCGGCCCCGACTCATAGCCACCCCTCCTTGGGTTTCCGAGGCAGTATCACTACGGAAGTAGGATTGCCCAACCTTCCTTCCGAGGAGTGGCTGGTGGGTTTGAACCGCCAGCCTTCTGGTCAGCAGTCAAGTGCCTTAGGCACTATGCTACCAGAGCTCCTACTATTAACTGTAGAGTCATCTATTTCTCTTTCAATTCTGTTAAAGTCTGCTTTATGTATTTTGAGGCTTTTTCCTTGGGTCCATAAATATTATGGTTATATCTTCCCATTCTGCTGATCCTTTAATCATCATATCATGTCCTTTCTTGTCTCTTATGGTGGCTGTTGTTTTAAAGTCTATTTTATCAGAAACTAATTTTTCCATTCCTGCTCTTTGCCTTTTTCTTGATATCTTTTTCCATCCTTTGATTTTTAGGCTATTTTTGTCTTTATGCCTAAGGTAAGTCTCTTGTAGCCAGCATATTGATGGGTCATGTTTTCTTATCCAGTCTACAACCCTCCATGTCTTGAGTGGTGCATTTAATCCATTTACATTCAGTGTAACTATAGACAAGTATGAATTTATTGCTGTCATAATATGTGTTGTGTGTGTGTGTGTGTGTTGTGTTACCGATTTCCTTTTTCTATATAATTTTCTGTACTTATTTTGTTTGTAAACTTTGCTCATTTCCTTCATTGCTATTGTTTTAGTATTTGCCATATATTTTGCCTCTATTCTTTTTTATTTTGGTGTGAAGGTTTATTATTTTTCTTTCAGATTACCTTATGTTTTATTATTTTCTTCCCAAGTCTAGAACAGTCTTTCTCACAATTGTCTTGACTTTCTCACTGTTGGAAGTTCTGTACTTCACTATTTATTCCCTCTTTTTGTTTTGTAGTTGTCCTCATTTACCAATTGGTGATATTGGTTCCCTGTTTACAGTCTTGTAAGGTTATTTTACTTTGGATACTTCTATAATTGTGTTGGTTTCTGGGTTATGTCATCACATGTATTAACCATCGATTGTTGTCTGCTATTGTTTATTCTCTGAAGTACTCCTGTTAGCATCTCTTCTAAGTTTGGTCTACTTCTAATAAATATTTTTAATTTCTGTTTATCTAGAAATGTCCTAATTTTACCATCATATTTAAGGGACAGGGTATATAGGGTATATAGTTCTTGGTCGGCATTTTTTTTTCCTTTCAGGGATATAAATATACATATAATGAAAACATCTCATTGCCTTTTGATCTGCATGGATTATGCTGAGAAATCAGAATTTAGTCTTATTGGTTGCCCTTTGTAGGAAACTTTTCATTTTTCTCATACTGCTTTCAGGAATCTTTTTGTATTTGGATTTGGTGAGTGTGATTATGATATATCTTGGTGATTTTCTTTAGGGGTCTATCCTCTTTGGATTCGTTAAACTTCTTTTTTTTTTTTTATTAGGATTTGGGTGAGGATTTACAGAGTAAATTCACTTTTCATACAGCAGTTCACATATACTTTGTCTCATGTCATTGACCAAAATTTACAATGCAGCAGCTCCCCTCCCACT
>NW_006921615.1:13894197-13903219 GCF_000298275.1 Orycteropus afer afer
GTCTGTGTTAATTGGTTTCCCTTTTCTTTGTTGAAGAGGGTCTGTGCAATCCTTCTGCCTAGTCCGCCATCTTGCCCCGCCTCTCTGGATTCGTTAAACTTCTTGAATGGATATATTCTTGTCTTCCATCATATTAGGGAAATTCTCTTCCAAAAACTCTTTGACAATTTTCTTCATCATTTTGTTTGTTTCTTCCTGTTTTGATTTCCTATTTCACATGGGTTATTCCTCTCAATGGTATCTCACGTGAATCTTGGGCTTTCTTCATCTTGTTTTGATCTTTTTTCTGATTGATTCCTTAACAAAGTAGTATTGAGGTATTTGTCTTCAAGCTGATTGATTCTGTCTCCCGTAGATTTGATTCTACTCCTTTGCCCATTCAATATGTTATCTACTCCTGAAATCATAGTATTAATCTTTTGGATTTCTATTTGTTATTTTTATATCATTTCTAATTTTTTATTTTGTCAGTTTGTTCTTTCATTGTTTTCCTAAATTGTTCTAGAGTTTTCTCTGTGTCTTCCTTAACTTTGTCAGTGTTTTCCTTGATCATGTCAATTTATTCTTTGTTCTGTCTCTCAATCCACTGAAAGTAGCTAATATGATTCTTTTGAAATTCCTTATCAGGGAGTTCCAATGCTGCATCTTTTTAAGGGATATTTTCTGGGTCTGTATCATGGTCCATTATTTGTATTAATTTATCTTGCTTCTTTGTGTTGTCAGTGATGGTCAGTTGTCTTCAAGACATTGTAGTGGTGTTGTATTTATGTTTAATTTGTGGTTGTATCTTGATATTGTTTGCCCGAGTTTTTTTTTTCTTTATTTTGTTTTGATATATCTGTGTGAGCGGGGTACTGTGCTTCTCCATTCAGCTGTTGTTAGCACTTAAGCACTCACCCACCACCTGTTTCCTGATGGGTATGATAGAGAATGAGAGTACATACACAGATCTCTGTTATTTATTTGTGATGAGCAGTTGAAGATGAGTTGACTTAGTATTAGCTGCCATCTATAATTGGTCAGTTGGTACAGAAGCAAGTTATGGCCCTCACTCAGTGTGTGTGGCTGCAGGAGGTGGAGGTATGGTTGGGTTGTGTGGGAATTATTACTGTTTCCCACTCAGTTAGAAAAAAGAAAATAATAAATAAACAAGCCACCAAAAAAATTTTAAAAAGAGAACAAAAACAGAGAGTGCATAAACAAACAGATATAAGTGCCAAAAAAAAAAAAAGAAGGCAACAAATGAGAAGAAAAATTTAAAAAATGTATTTAAAAAAAGACAAAAGAAAGATAATGAGAAAAAGAGAAAAAGAAAAGGAAAAAACATAGTGTCTGGGATGGGGAGAATGAGCAGGAAAAAAACAAGGGTAAAATAATAGTAAAGAAAAAATGGGAAACTGCAAAAGGAAAAACAAGGGATGGGAAAAACTAAAAGAAGAAAAGAAAGATGGAAGAGTGGAACCAGGAAAATGGAAGGGGGGAAAAAAACAGGGAAGGGAAAGAGGAAAACAAAAGGAAGAAAAGAAGAAGAAAAAAAAGAACCATTTTAAAACAAAACATGGCAGGTGGGGCAGTGCACCCAGGCTCTGAAAGGGCACAGACTGGAATGGGATTCCTGCTGCCAAGAAGGTGAGTGGAGGTGGGAGATGGCCACATCTCTGTTTACCAAAATGTTGTGGGATAGAAAAGTACCAAGGGGATTATTGCACCTTTCTAGTCATCAGTCTCCAGTGTGGTTGCCTGTGCTGTCCTCAGAAAGTGAAACCTATTCTTAGGTTGCTGGCTAGATCAGAATGCAGCTTGCAAATATTCAAAATGGTTGCGCCACCTGCAAATATTTAAGATGGCTTCACCCTGAGGACAGTCGCCAGTCCACAGGTCTGTTAGTCTCCTTCTTCATTGTTTTCCTTTCTAATTGTCAGCCACCAGTGCAGTCCTTGCCCATGCAGCCCAAATTAGACAGTGGCGTATCTTGGAAAGATTTATGAGTATGGCTTTTCACTAATGCATTTGAAAGTAATTTGATGCACAGATAGCCCACAGCATTTTAAAGGAAATTTAGCTGACAAAATAGGTAACTTCAAGGTTCAACTAAAAAACATTATTATCAATGAGGAAAGGACAACATAGAAAAGGAAAATAAGAATATTTGTATAACTCAAAGAATGCAGTCAATGTCATGAAATTATACATGTAGAAACTGTTGAATTGGTGTATATTTTTCTGTGTTTATTCTCAAAAACAACAAAATAAATAAAATTTAAGGAAAAAAATATGAATTAACATCTTTGTATAGGAACATTTTAATTTACTAAATTAACATAAGAGATATAATCACTTGCTAAAATGTGGCAACATATTTCAAATATATTTTCTTATGTTTTAGTTGGTAATTCATATCTTCTGGCTCATAAATATTTGAATTAATATGAACACTTTATGTATATTAAATACTTACATGTACATATATATCTCTATATCTATGCTGACCTTTTTTTTTCAATCAGGAAATTGCAAACTCTGTAATGACAGTAAAGTGACTGACTTAATTATAATAAAGATTTTATTTATTCAAAGCAACAATTTTAGTAGCTCCATATTTACAAGGTAACTTTACTACTACCTTTTTCTTTCTGACTGCCTTAACTTGCTCTATAAGAGATACTCAACATGTGGAAAAATACACCCACTCCTTACTTACTGACATGATTTTGTTCCAAAGACCAAGTCATTATGCAAAAATTGACATTATGCAAATATGGATAATTACCATCAGAGTACAAAATGGAGGATGACTACATCATTACATAACTGTTAAATTACATCGTTACATAACAGCCAAATGACATCATTACATAACTGCCAAATTGTATCATTATATAACTGTGAAACCACTAAGACTCATGGCCACGCCAACTTGATGTATAACATTAATGATCACAGCCAGTATTACTCTTGCATCCCATTTCATGGTTTCTTAATGCCAGATGGATCTCATTAATGCACAAAATAGTCAGATAGTAGTTTTTTATTACTGTCGTAAATGCAAAACATTGGATACTAAGAAAGTCGGTAAATGAGGAGCTATTAGGTTGAGTCAGTTCCACCTCAAAGCAACCTTACGTACAACAGAATGACACACTGTCTGGTCCTGCACGGTCCTCACAATCCTGGCTATGGTTGGGCCCATTGTTGCAGCCACTGTATCAATCTACCTCACTAAGAGTCTTACTCTTTTTTGCTGACTTTCTACTTCACCAAGCATTATTACGTCCTTCTCCAGGGAAGATTCTTCGTGATAATATGTCTCAAGTACATAAGATGAAGTCTCACAAGCCTCACTTCTAAAGATCATTCTGGCTGTACTTGTTCAAGACAGATTTGTTCATTCTTATGGAAGTTCATGGTATATTTAATATTCTTTGCCAACACTCTAATTCAAAGACATCAATTCTTCTTTGGTCTTCCTTATTCATTGTCCAGCTTTCACATGCATGTGAGTCTACTGAAAATGCTATGGCTTGGGTTGGACAGACCTTGTTCTTAAAAGTAACATTTTTGCTTTTTAAAACTTCAAAGAGATCTTTTGCAGTAGATTTTCCCAATACAATACATCATTTGATTTCTTGATGATTACTTCCATGAGTGTTGATTGTGGATCCAGGTAAAATGAAATCCTTGACAATTTCAGTCTTTCCTGTGTTTACCAGGATGTTCATTATTGGTCCAGTTGTGAGTATTTTTGTTTTCTTTTGTTGAGATACAATCCATATTGATTATATTATATATATATATATATATATATATATATATATATATATAATCCATGTCTTTCACCTTCACTAGTAAGTGCTTCAAGTCTTCTTTCCTTTCAGTGAGCAAGTTTTTGTCATCTGCATATCGGAAGTTGTTATTGAGTCTTCCTCCAGTTATAATGCTGCATTCTTCTTCATATAGGCTTATTCATACAGTTATTCTTCATATGGTGGAGCCACATGAAGCCACCAACATGCAAGCCCCTACAGTATGACAAACAGACAAAAAAATTGGTGGAGTTAGGCTTACTCACTGCCATCAAGTTGGATCCAACTCATAGTGACCCCTCCTTGGGTTTCCAAGGCAGTATCACTATGGAAGGTGATTGCCCAACCTTCCTTCTGAGGAGAGTGAGGAGTAGATGTATATATTTATAACAAGTAGTTGAAAAGTAAAAAGTTGAGAGAGAGGTCAGCCATTCTGAACATTATCTGTTAAGCCATTTGTGGTTTATACTCTGAAATGTCAAAGCATACCTGGAATATTATACTTACAACATGATCCTCCATCTGTCATCTTTTTGTCATAGACACACTGATTATAAATCATATCTTGAGCTTTGTTAAAAACAAAGAAACCAAAACTGTCAGCTTTAAATATTTAATTTAAAAAAAGAAAAAATGGAAACTCTGGTGGCATAGTGCGTAAGGCACTTGACTGGTTAACCAGAAGGCTGGTGGTTCAAACTCACCAGCCACAAATGGCATTTCTATCTTTTGGCAATACCCTTCACATAACCTGTGACATCTATATAACAACATTTTTATTTTCCAAGATCGGTAAATACCCCCATGTCTTTATTTGCTTATGTACTCACATACATACTAAATGATGCTATAAGGTATTTCTTATAATTTTTGTTATCTGTAAAAACACATATTACATGGAAATGTTGGACTTATCCTTTGGATTCAAAAACTAGGAGAGTGTGTGTGTGTGTTTACATCTTTAGATATCCTTCCAAAATTGTTATCACTGCTCAACCTATATAAATTAATTGCAATTTATTTGGGAAAAGGGAGGATTCAAAACGGGGTATGCATAATACATTTTTGAAAACAGGGAAGTGGTTGTGAGAGTGGAGAAAAAATATTTTCTATTATATGATCAGAATTTTCTTATTATTTCTTTTTAAGCTGTCCCACACCATATTGGAACCAAACTGTCCTCAACTTTAAAAGTTTATCTTCATTTCTCATCTGCTTTGGGTATGTTAAAGTGTCAAAATTTGTTAAATTCCTTTCTGTGTAAAACTATTGTTGTTCTCTTATTAGAATCTGTTCCTTGTCAGAAATATTTACTAACCTAATTGGAACAACCTCTTATTCTAAATCAACTGAAATTTTCAGTTATATTTCAGTTCCATTTCTAGGCAAGCCTCTGCTAGTCCTTGGTTTCCTCCTCTTCTAGGAACACATGATACTTCTCTTCCCCAAGCATGTGGCTGACACTGTAGCTTGCCCCTCAGGGAAGGATAATTTGCTCATTGTGGATTAGTTGCCTTTAGCAGGTAAGTCTCACCTGGGTCACATCCTTTAAGGAGATGTCCATGGACAGAGCTGCCTGAAAACTTTCACTGGAATGTACAAACTTCTGCCCTGGCTTGTCTTGCCTTATGTTTTGTTTTCTTTCCAGGGCTAATTTTCTCTCAAAAGATAACACCATTATGACTAGATAAGTCTTTTTTTTTTTTTTTTTTCTTCTCCTCTTTCTGCATTTTAGTCTGTCCTTTCTGGTTTTCCATGCTACACTTTTGGCAAGCTGTGCCAAAAGTCAAGTGACTTAGTAATCTGGAAATTTCTGCTATCACACACAAAAAAAATTCAGCTATCACACAAAATCTCCAGAGAAGCTTGACTCAATCTGCCCAGCCTAATTTCTACATTAGTTGGAAATACTAAATAGTCAATAAATACATGTGCATGGTGGAGAAAGAATGTCATTGATGTAGCACAGAGAGTATAACTAAAATGAGAAATTTGGGCTACTTGGCCAACAGACTATAAATAATTTAGTTTCCCATAATCTTTCAAGTTTAACTTAATATATTCTGTATACAGGCTAAATTTTATCCTAAAGAATCCTATTATCCTCTGGCACTTTTGACCCTGAACAATAAAACCTTCTCTCAACCAATAATATTGGTAAGAAACAGGTGTTATCATAAATGACCCTTCCATACTCAACTAAGAATGTTTAATTTATGATCCATGGAGGTATTTCTGGACCCTATTTACGACTTCAGGGAACTCCATTGAGTTGCTGGAAGTTGTATGTATATTTTTGCATATGAGTATATAGCTTTCACAACATTCTCAATGAAGATTCTGACTCTTTAAAAAAATAGTAACTAGTGCTTTATGTTAACTGAGGTTTTGGAAGATAAATGGAATATAAATGCAATGTGGTATTTTAAATGATTAAAGATTATACTGGTTTTTCTCTTATTACCTCTATATTCTTGTCTAAGATTTTCCCTTTATATTAGTTTTCATATGCATTCAACCTTCCATTATTCAACATCACACAGTCTTCATTACTCAACTGACTCTTGTGTGCTGTGCTTTTTAATGCAAACTAAAGATGGTGGTCACTCTATCCTGGATGGAATAAACTGAAAGGGAATACCAAACTGAAATACACTGTTCAACCACACTGTTTTTGTGGGTTGAATAAAAAGTAATTTTTTAATTATTGAATAATATAAATAGTTTCTCACAGGAAAGAATTTTACAATAAATTAAAACTAAGGATATTCTTTCACAATATACTGTGAAAGAAAATAACTTATTTAAACTCATAGATCAATAGATTATACTACCTAATACTTTGGTTTAAGTTAGTCAGTTTAACTAATCTCTGTTGTTGTTGTTAAGTGCTGTCAAGTCGTCTCCAACTCATAGCAACCTTACGTAGAACACAACAAAACACTGCCCAGTCCTGTGCCAACCTCACAATCTTTGCTATACCTGTGCCCATCCTTGCAGCCACTCTGTCAATTCATCTTAAGAGTTGAGGGCCTTCCTCTCTTTCATTAACCCTCCACTTTACCAAGCATGATATCCTTCTCCAGGGGATAGTTTCTTCTGACAACATGACCAAAATACGTAAGACAAAGTTTGGCCATTCTCTCTTCCAAGAAGAATTCCGGCTGCACTTCTTCCATGTGTGTTATTTCTTTTAGCAGTGCATGGCACTCTCAACATTCTTCTCCAGCACCACAACTCAAAAGCATCAACTCTCTTCTTTGGGCTCCCTTACTCACTGTCCAGCTCTCACATGCATAAGAGGCAATAGAAAATACCATAGCTTAGGTTAGGCACATCTTAGTCTTCAAGGAGACATCTTAGCTCTTCAGCACTTGAAAGAGGTCTTTTGCAGCAGGTTTGCCTAATGTAGTACATTGTCTGATGTCTTGACTGCTACTTCCATTGGTGTTGATTATAGACCACATAATATGAAGTCCTTGACCACTTCAATCTTTTCTCCATTTATTGTGATGCTGTTTATTAGTCCAGTTGTGAGGAATTTTGTTTCTTTATATTGAGGTGTAATCCATACTGCCAAACCAGGAAGGAGCTCTGGTGGCACACTGCCTAAGGCATTTGACTGCTAACCAGAAAGCTGGTGGTTCAAACCCACCAGCCACTCTTTGGAAGAAATCGGGCAATCTACTTCCATAGAGATACCACCTCAGAGACCTAAGAAGGGGTTGCTATGAGTCAAAATCAACTCGAGGGCAGTGATTTGTTTTGTTTTGTTTTAAGTCCATATTGCAGACTGTCTTCCTCAGTCTTCATCAGTAAGTGCTTCAAGTCATCCTCACTTGCAGCAAGCATCTGTGCATTGCAGATTGTTAATGAGTCTTCCTCCAATCCTGATGCCATGTTCTTCTTCACATAATCCAGTTTCTCAGATTATTTGCACAGTGTAAAAATTGAATAAGTATGGTGAAAGGATACAACCCTGACACACTCCCTTCTTGATTTTAAACCATGCAGTACCCCACTGTTTTCTTTGAACGACAGCCTCCTGGTCTATATATGGGTTCCTCATGAGTATAATTAAGTGTTCTAGAATTCTCATTCTTCTCAATGTTATCCATAATTTATTATGATCCACAAAATCTAATGCTTTTGCATAGTCAATAACACAAGTAAACATTTTTCCGGGATTCTTTGCTTTCAGCCAAGATCCATCTGACATCAGCAATGATATCCTTTGTTCCATATCCTCTTCTGAATCCAGCTTGCATTTCTAGAAGTTTTCTGTCAGTATACTGCTACAGCCGTTTTTGAATTATCTTCAGTAAGATTTTATTTGCATGTGATATTAATGACATTGTTTGATAATTTTCACATTCTGTGGGATCACCATTCTTTGGAATGGGTACAAATATGGATCTCTTCCAGTCAATTGGCCAGGTACCTGTCTTCCAAATCTCTTGGCATAGCTGAGTGAGTGCCTTCAGCAGAGCATCCATTTGTTGAAACATCTCAGTGGGTATTCCATCAATTCCTGGAGCTTTGTCTTTCACTAATTACTTTAGTGCAGCCTTGATTTTGTCCTTCAAACCATTGGTTCTTAATCATATAGCACCTCCTGAAATGGATGAACATTGACAAATTATTTTTGGTACAGTGACTCTGTGTATTCCTTCTTCTTCTTTTGACTTTTCCTGCATCATTCAGTATTTTGCCCACAGAATCTTTCAATATAGCAACTCAAGACTTTAACTTTTTCTTCATTTCTTTCAGCTTGAGAAATGCTGAGTGAGTTCTTCCCATTTGGTTTTCTAATTCCAAGTCTTTGCACATTTCATTATAACAATTTGCTTTCTCTTCTGTAGTTGCTCTTTGAAATCTTCTGTTCAGATCTTTTATCTTGTCATTTCTTCCATTTGGCAACTTTCAGAGTCTTCTCTGACATCCATTTTGGTCTTTTCTTCCTTTCCTGTCCTTTTAATGACCTCTTGATTTCTTCATGGTGTTCTTGATGTCATCCCAAAAGTACTCTGGTTTTCAATCATTGGTGTTCAATGCATCAAATCTGTTTTTTAGATGGTCTTTAAATTCAGGAGGGATATAATCAAGGTCATATTTTGGCTCTCATGGACTTGTTTTAATTGTCTTCAACTTGAACTTGCATATGAACAACTGATACTCTGTTCCAGAATCAGCTCCTGGCCTTGTTTTTTTTTTTTTTT
>NW_006921615.1:13904720-13911158 GCF_000298275.1 Orycteropus afer afer
TCTGTTCTTGTCATGGCTCTCACTTCGTTAAGGTATGTACCTAATAATGGAATGGCTGGGTCAAATGGGATTTCTAATTCCAACTTTTGAAGGAATTGTCCTGGCCTCATTTTGCCTGAAGATATTGAGCTTCTCCATTGTTTCTTCCCACAGACGTAGTCAACCTGATTCCTGTGTACCCCAGCTGGCAAAGTCCATTTGTATAGCTGCCATTTATGTTGTTGAAAAAAGGTATTTGCTATGAATTGGTCTTGAGAAATTCTATCATGCAATCTCCAGTGTTATTTCTATCACCAAGCCTATATCTTCCAAGTATAGGTGATTCTTTATTTCCAGCATGTGCATTCCAAACACCAGTGATAATCAACACATCTTGATCACATGTTCGGTCAATTTCAGACTGCAGAAGTTGGTAAAAATCTTCATTTTCCTCATGTTTGGTTTTGGTGGTTGGTGTATAAATTTGAATAATAGTAGTATTAATGGGTCTTCCTTGTAGGTGTATAGATATGATCCTATCACTGACAGCATTGTACTTCAGGACAGATCTTGAAAAATTCTTTGTGATGATGAATGCCATGCCATTCCTCTTCAATCTGTCATTCCCAGCATAGTAGATCACATTGTTGTCTGATTCAAAATGGTCAAAATAAGTCCATTTCAGCTCAGTAATGCCTAGGCTATTGATCTTTATATGTTCCATTCCGTTTTTGACAACTTCCAATTTTCTTAGTGTCACACTTCGTACATTCTGTGTTCTGATTATTAATGTATGTTTGCAGCTGTTTCTTCTCATGTTGAGTCATGTCACATCAGCAAACGGAGGTCCTGAAAGCTTTATTCCATCCATATCACCAAGGATGGCTCTACTGTGAGTAAGCAATTTTTCCCCAGTCGTACTGTGTGCCTTCCAACCTGAGGGGCTCATCTTCCAGGTCTATGATGGACAATGTTTCAGGGCTATTCATAACGTTTTCCAGTAATATATCAGACAGTGTTTCACTACAATTCATAAGGTAGTCATTGGCCAATTCTTTGAGAAGTGGATGGCCTCTTCTTTCTTCCAAGTCAAAACTAGTCTAGAAGCTCTGCTGAAACCTGTCCACCATGGATTACCATGGTGACATTTGCAATCCTGGTGGCATAGCCTCCAGCCTCACAGCAACATGCAAGCCACCACTGGATGACAAACTTAGAGACAAGTTCATCTCCCTTAGCTGTTCCAAACCACTCCACTCATTTCTTGACTTCCCTTAAAGCTGCACCAAACCCTGCACCCAGCTGCCCTTCCAAGCCACCCCTTAAAGCTGCTTCCAAAAGCCCCCAGTACCAGACTCCTCTTCTGGGCCCGGATCTCTAAAATTTATTAATGTTTCTCATGAAATTTTTACTTCACAGTGTGTCTGCAACTCATAATATCACAATATCGTTTTTGTACTAGCCTCTATATAAACTATATCATGTTTCTTGGGTAATTTTGAAAATTCCATTAGGAGTCATATAAAAAAATTCTTATACATTTAGCAAGCTATTTATTTTTCAAAATAGGAAACAAATTCCCTTCAACTGTCATTTGTGGTTTCTGTTTCCTTATATGAATATTGACAATTCCCTAAAAAATTATAACCAGAACAATCTTTTCCTAAGATATGAAATGGTTGCCAGCATCCAAGATATCCTCCAATGATCCTTATCTCCTTGAGTAAAAAAAATTATATAGTCTATATACTCCATGCACATTGTATCAGCATTTGTCGTTGTATCCAATAGATTAGAACAGATGTGATGGCAAGTTAATTCTGAGATTAGGCTTTCAAAGACACCATAGCTCTTCTTGTCACTCTCTTTCATTTTCAGATGATTTGCTTTGAGGAATGATAACTACCATGTCCTAAGCAACTCTATGGAGAGGCCTACGTGGTGAGCAACTGAGGTTTTCAACCAACAGCCATATGAGAGAGCTTGGAAAGAGGTCCTCTATCCCAGTCTAGTCTACAGATGCCTGTAGCCCTGACAAACATCATGACTGCAATATCGATATACCAGAGCCAGAACCCCTCAGCTAAACTACTCTTGGATTCCTGATCCACAAAAATTATGTGAAATAATATTGCTCTGTAAACTTTCACCCAAATCACAAGGAAAAAAAAAGTAGTACTAAAAAAAATTATGTAAGATAATAAATATTTGTGGTGTTAAGCTGTGAAATTTTGTAGGAATTTTTTAAACAACAATACATACCTAATACAGATTTTGGTATGTGGAAATGAAATCTGCTATAACAAATGTGGGAATAGATATGGAATTGGGCAATGAACAGAAGCTTTAAGGACTTTGAGAGTTTTGTCAAAGGATAGTCTTCTTAACACATGGCGTTGGAACAATTGGATATGCACATGCCAAAAATAAACAAATAATCTTGGATCCATATACTTTGCATTTATATCTTCAATGAAAAATTTACTCAAACTGGATCGTGGATTATAATGTAAGACCTAAAACTATAAACCTTTATGAAGAAATTACAGGAGAAAATCTTTATGACTTTTGGTCAAATTTTAGTAAAAATTTTTTTGCCATTACAAATAAAGTATTTTCCATAAAGTAACAAATTTATAAATTGGAACTCATCACTATTCTTAAAATTCACTATTATGAGTATGAAAGAAAAGTCATGAATTGGGAAAAAAAATTCAAAGTATATAGCTAAAAAAAGAACTTGTATGAAGGATATATTTTAAAATTGTTGAAATTCAATTAAAAAAAAGAAATAAAATTAAAAAAACACCTTATCTTAGTTATGGACTGCTGCTATATCAAAAACACCGCAAGTGGGTAGCTTTAACAAACAGAAATTTGTTCTCTCAGAGTTTACGAGGCTACAAGTATGAATTCAGGACACTGGCTCTAGAGGAAAGTGTACCTTTTCTGTTGAGTGTCTGGAGGAGAAAGTCACTCTCTCTTTCCAGCATCTGTGGTCCCAGTATTCCTTGGTCCCTTGATGATCCTCATATGGCATAGTATCTATCTTTCCCCCAACTGGGTTTCTTTTCTCCTATGTTTAATCTGCTCCTTTTCTATGTCAAGAGATTGACTCAAGACACACCCAAAACCAATACTCTTCCCTTAACAAAGAAAATCCTATTCTCAAATGAGATTATAACCACAGGTACAGTAGGGTTTACAACACATATTTTTAGGGGGGCACAATTCAATCCATAATACCACATACCAAAAGAAAAAAAAAGTTTTGCAAAAATTCCTTCACCAAAGTAGACATATGAATGGCAAAAAATAAAAATCATTTGAAAAGATGCTCTACATTATTAGTCTTCAGTAAAATGAAAAATGAGATAGCATCATTACCTAGCTATTAGAATGGCCAAAATTAGAAAAACAAAACAAAACAAAACAAAAGACTGATCATACCAAGTGTTGGCAAGGATGTGAAGAATTTTCAACTTTCATACACTGCTGGTGAGAATATATAATGGTGTAGCACTATGTAAAATGATTTGGCAGTTTCTTAAAAAATTAAATATAAACTCACCACATGATCCAGTTGTTCTATTCCTACATAGTTACCAAACAGAAAAGAAAGCATATAAACACAAACATTTATAGCAGCTCTATATGTTTGTAAAGGGATAAAGGGATAAACAAGCTGTGTGTAATATACAATGTAACAAAAAATGGAATGTTACTTAGCAGTAAAAAGAAATGAACTACACTTATTCCTCATTTATTAACTATCTCATTATCTGATATTTCCCGTTTATGACAACAGTAAAAAAAACCTACTATTCAAATATTTTTCATATTAACAATGTATGGCTAACAGTAATGAGGTGTGAGGTCAGGGTAACACTGGCTGTGATGGTTAAGATTATGTGTCTTGGCTGGGCCATGATCCTCAGTGGTTTGGTAGTTATGTGATAATGTAATTTGGAAATTAGGTAATGATATACTCATCCTCCATTTTGTGATCTGATGAGCTCATCTTTCATTTTCACATAACACCAATTTTTTGCATAACTATATGGCCTTTGGAACCTAACCATGTCAATAAGCAAGGAGCTGGTGTGCTGATATATGTATCAATCTCCTAATAAGTTTGATGAGTGAATAAAGCCATGTCCAATTTTATCATTCAACTTATATAAAACTCCAGAGAATGCAAACTATACCACAGTGATAGAAAGCACATCACTGGTTTCCTAGAGAAGGGGACAAGGAGGAATACAAATGAGACTGCAATAAGGCAAAAGGAAACTTGGGAGTTGTTAATATGTTTATTATTTTTAAGCTGGGAATGGGCCTTACCTAGCAGTCAGCAAGGAAAGGGATTATTTCCATAGACTGCTATAGGACTTGAAGTCCTCCAACAATTGAATGAGCAAGGATATATTCTAGAAATGAACACACTTTTACCGACAATTTGATTTTAGCCTGGTGAGACCTGTGTCAGATTTCTGAACTTGAGAACTATAAGATGGTAAACCTGTTTTTCTTAAGTTGCTGAGTTTCTAGTAATTTGTTACAGCAGTGATAGGACACTAATACAGGTTTATTCTGAATTTGAGAGGGATAGGAATCATTGAGTGCTGGAGGGTAGACTATGGTAGCCAGACTCCAAAATGGCCCCCAATGATCCCTGTCTCCTGATATTGACCCCATTGTATAAACCTTTCCCACAGGGCATCAAGTATAATTTGTGTAACCAATAAAATACAGCAGAATTGATAGTATGTTACTGTGCTATTTATAGATTTATTGCCTCTCAGTGGTTTATTTATGAACAATTTAATCTGAAGCATACACTCTTATGACTATAACTTCAAATCATGCTCTGCCAGCATCTTATAACCATATTGTATTAATTGTTAATTTACTTTATCATAGTTGCCACTAGACTAAAAGCAGGAGCCCTGGTGGCATATTGGTTAAAGTGTTAGGCTGCTAACTGAAATGTCAGCAGTTCAAAAACACTAGCTTCTCTGCAGGGAAAGATATGGCAGTCTGCTTCCATAAAGATTTGCAGTCTGGGGAGTTCCAGTAAGATGGCAGAATAGGCAGAAAGACTGCACAAACCCTCTTCAACAAAGAAAAGGAGAACCAATTAACATAGGTACAGAAGATAATCCTGGACCCCTGAGCCTTGCAGAGAAGGATATAGAAGTGGACTGAATTCCTACTAGCAGAAGAATTTGCATGAAAACACCAAAAATGGAGACATATAGAGCTGCAGTCTGGCAGTGATTCTGACAGCACAGACAGCTTGAATATTGCCAAGTGGTGGTAGGACCTAAAAATTAACCTAAAAATCAGCCCTATTAGCCAGTGACGGCACAGAGGACTGCTCTGGTGGCTGGAGAATAAAAGAGGAAGCAGAGAAGAGGAAGGCAGGCTGAATTGTGGATTTTTGCCTGTCTGGAGGGCGCAGCCATTTTGAATGTTTACAAGCGGTTTGACAATTTTGGATACTTAAAGGACAGCATTCTTCCAGAATCCAGGCTCTACTTGCTGGGAACCACAAGGGCATCCCAGACACTGAAGACTGGAAAGGTTAGACATTCCCCTTGTTACTCTTATAATCCACACTCTCTTGGTGAATGGAGGTGCTGCCATCCCTCATTCCAACCCACCTTCTGGGCCAGCAAAAATTCCATCTCAGTCTGTGTGCTAGGAGGAAGTCTGGGTGCCCTGCCCCAATTTTTTCCTTTTTCTGTTTTTTAGTTTGTTTTTGTCTGTTTTAAGTATTATTATTACTTTTGTCCTTTTTACTATTATTCTTCCCCTCCTAGGTTCTAGTTTTCAGCTTTTTTTCTTTTCCCTGTTCCTGGTTGCAAATTTTTTTGTTTGTTTGTTTGTTTCCTTTCTTGTAGTTAACCCCATTCCTTGTTTTTCTTTTTGCATTTTTCCCATTTTTATCTTCATTGTTTACCTTCTCTACATTCTTTCTCTTATTGACCTCTCCGCAGACACTGCAGGGTTTTTCTTCCCCCCTTTTTCCATTTTTTCTTTTTTTGGTTATTGTTCCTATGTGATTACATGGTGTGTTTTTTGTCCATTTGCTTTTACTTTTTTTGATGGTTATTCAATTGTTATTTTTGTCTAATTGAGTGAAAGACAGCAATAGTCCTCATACAACACAACTATACACACACCTCCTGCAGCTTCACTTACTGAGTGAGAGCCACCACTTCCTTCTCCACCAATGTTGCTGTTGTTGTTAAGTGCCGTCGAGTCATTTCCGACTCATAGCGACCCCATGCACAGCAGAACGAAATACTGCCTGATCCCGTGCCAGCCCCACAATCCCTGCTATACTTGAGCCCATCATTGCAGCCACTGTATCAATCCATCTCCTTGAAGGCCTCCCCCTCTTTCGTCGACCCTCCACCCTACCAAGCATGACATCCTTCTCCAGGGAATGGT
>NW_006921615.1:13912893-13953652 GCF_000298275.1 Orycteropus afer afer
GGGTCTTCCTTGTAGGCATATGGATATTATCCTATCACTGACAGCATTGTACTTCAGGACAGATCTTGAAACATCCTTTGTAAGGATGAATGCCATGCCATTCCTTTTCAAACTGTCATTCCTGGCATTGTAGATCCTATGGTTGTCTGATTCAAAATGGCCAAAACGAGTCCATTTCAGCTCCACCAATGGGTCAACAATAAACAACCACCAAGAAAAGCCTGACTCACCCTTGGCTGCTCTTCACAAACAATTAACAGAGATCTAAATACAACAATGCCACAATGTCTCGGAGACAACAGACAATCACAGTCCACACAAAGAAGCAAGGTAAAGCAGGAAAAACAAGGGACCAGGATACAGACTCAGAACATCCCTGAGGAAGACACAGCATTGGAACTCTTTGATAAGGAATTCAAAAGAATTATATTTAGGTATCTTCAAAGGATTTAGAGACAGACCAAGGAAAATACAGACAAAACCCTAGAAGCGTTTTGGAAGAAAATACAAGAACAAAATAAAAAATGAGAAATGATTCTAAATCTACAGATAGAAATCCAGAAGAGTAATACCAAATTGTCAGAAATAGATAACAATTAAAAGGGTAAAATTGATGCAATGGAAGACAGAATTAATGAGATTGAAAACAAATACCTGAATACTTCTTTGGAAAGCGATCAATCAGAAAAAAAAAAACTAAAACAAAATGAAGAAAGCCTAAGGTTCATGTGAGATACCATCAAAAGGGATAATATCAAAAGGAATTCCAGAACAGGAAGAGAAAAATAAAAACACCAAGAAAATTGTCCAGTATTTGTTGGAGGTGAACTTCCCTTATATGATGAAAAATGAGAATATTCCCATGCAGGAAGTGCAACAAACCCCAACCAGGACAGACCCCAAAAGAAAATCACCAAGACATACCATCATCAAACTCATCAAAGACAAAGACAAAGAAAGAATCCTGAAAGCAGCACAGGAAAAACAAAAAATTACTTACAATGACAACCAATAAGAATGAGCTCTGATTTCTCAGTAGAAATCATGCAAGTGAGAAGGCAATGGGATAGTATATATAAAACTCTGAGAAGAAAAATTTTCAACTAAGAATTATGTACCCAGCAAAACTGACCCTCAAATGTGACAGTGAAATTAGGAGATTTCCAGGTAAGCAGAAATAAGGGAATTTGTTAAAACCAGACCAACTTTACAAGAGAAACTGAAAAAGGAATTCCTTTGAGCAGAGAACCAAAAAAAGCAAACAACAACCGACCATTAATACACAAGATGACATAACCCAAAAACCACAGCTATGGACATATCCAACGTAAAATGAGCATACAAGATTGTAAACAGGGAACCAAGGACATCAACTGGCAAGTGAGGAAAACTACAAATGAAAAAGAGGGAAAAGACTGTGTAGTTACAGAACTTCTAAATGTTGAAGAAGTCAAGAGAGTTGCAAGATTGATTTGGGTGAAGAGAAGGGCAATGCACCAAATGTGAGTGATCAACATGGTGGCATTGAGGAAGAGGAAGATATAGAGAAGTACGTGGGAAATGCAGACAACAAAGATGAACCCTTTTGCACATACAGTACTGCATTGTCAGTGAAGGCAAAAACGGGTATACGGGTGGATAGATGGATGGACAGGGTGAACTACTAGGTATGTCTATGAAGGGGGAGTGTACCCAAGACCACGTATAGCGTTGGCAGACAATGGTCCTGTAAGTGTATTTGTATGATCTGTAAAGATTCCCAGGTGTATAGTAGAGCTGTCAAGGGACAAGGTTGTAGTCACTTCTTGGTCATAGCCAGCTACCCTGAGGAACTGAGTATTTGAACCTGTGGGCTTGGGACATAGTCTCAGGGGACATCAAGCTCAATTGGCATAACATACTACACAAAACATTGTTCCACCTCCTAATTTGGCAAGCAGCAACTGGGATTTTAAAAGCTTGCAAGTAGTCATCTAGATGTAATATTGGGCTCTCTTCATCCAGAGCAAAGAAGAATGAAGAAAACCAAAGATTCATGGAAACAATTAGTTCTGGTGACTGGTACACCATGTTATCCATAGCCCATATGACTATGAGACCAGAAGAACTAGATGGTGCCTGGCTACCACTGTCAACCACTCAGAGGAGGATCTATGTAGGAGATCCTGGATAGAGAGGGAGAACAATGTGGAACAAAACTCAAAATCATTTTGAAAAAAAAAGGGGACCAGGTTTGCTGGTCTGATAGAGCCTGGTGGAACCACTGAGACTATGCTCTCTAGCTGCCCTTCAGGTCTGGAATTGAACCCATACCTGTGGCTTCCAGCCAACAAAAGACAGGCATATGAGTTGAACATATACCTGAGATAGACACACTCCTTGGAGAGAACAATCATGGGAGAAAGAAGGGCTGTTTATGCACTGCAAGACAGCTCAGGGGGCAGGAGTGCATGGAGGGATGGACACAGGGAAGAAGTAACTATTGGGAGGAAGTGGGAAGGGAGCTGTTGCACTGGAGTAAATTGTGGTCAATGTCATGAGACAAAGTGGATGTGAACTGCTGTATGGAAAGTGAATTTGCTCTGTAAATTTTCACCCAAATCACAATTGAAAAAAAAAAAAAAAAAGATTTAATGTGTAAGACTGGGTTCGCTAAAGCAACAAAATCAGTAAAGCTTATATATAGAGAGAAAGAGAAATTTATC
Source organism: Orycteropus afer afer (assembly GCF_000298275.1). Lineage (NCBI taxonomy): Eukaryota > Metazoa > Chordata > Mammalia > Tubulidentata > Orycteropodidae > Orycteropus > Orycteropus afer. Next base: position 13,915,599 of record NW_006921615.1, read on the forward strand.
TTATGAAAATGGCTCGCACACTGATAGAAGCTGGCAAGTCCAAAGTTCTTGGATCAAATGTCAAGCTGGAGGCGTTTCCCAACTCAGGCAGCTGCAGGGGCTGAGGAGCTGAACATGTCAAGCAGTATACTGGCTGTTGACTCCAACAAATAATGAATCCAAGATCTCCAGGCCAAATGGTGGATTGTTTGCTCACAGACAGTTGTAGGCAGCACAACAGAACCCCAATCCACAGAAGAATGTCTCTTTTCCCAGGATATCCATAAATATACTGGAAGCAGGCCACATCTCTAGGGAAAATCCCTTTCAACGGATTACCTGTTCAGAACATATTCATCTGATCCCATCATGGGAATACCCACATCACAACTGCTTAAACCACACAAAATTGTGGTCCAGCCAAGTTGACCCACAGCTCCAACTATCACATTTACAGTCTGAGAACCTATGGGGCAGTTCTACTTTGTCCAATATGGTCACTTTGGGTTAGAATTGATCAACTGCTCTAGGTAGACTATAAGACTATAAGCTGCAGGAATCTATTATGTTCCTTTTATTTATCATTATAACCTCAATACCTAGAAGAGTATCTGGCATATAATAGACAATTAAACTTCTGTTAAAAAAAATTTTAATGAAGCCTCTTTGATACACCACAATATTCTTCAAGACATTTTAGTTACCAACCTTCTTTAGTACATTTTAACTGAATTTTTAAATATCCCAATCTATTAAATATTACCAGAATCTTTAACTAATAGCTGATAGAAGTACACTTCAGAATCTTTTTTGGAAATAAAATGTAAGTATATTATATCTTTTAGCATAATTTTAGACTTCTTCCCACAATAAGTAATAGTTTAAGAAACTTTGTGTGATACATTGCTTACATTTTATAATTCTTTAGTCTTTAGTAACTACACTGGCCATTTATTTTTTTTAACCAATAATTTTAATTGTAACAATTACTGATATTCTAGAACAATACTCCTGTTGTTTGACAATTTCTGTCCTCACTGCTAGTTGTGAACCAGGTGGCTAATGATGTTACCTCTTGCATCATATGGAATTTAGTACATTCAGATCCAAGGACAATGTGTTCCATATTTACAATGAAATTATGGTTTTCTCATCAAAAGGCAAATCCTTCATTCAAAAATTTAAATAGCTTTTAAAAATAGAATGCCAGATGGTTAAATTTAGGTACTGAAGAAAGTCTATTTCAGGAATACTGTCTAGCACCAGTCCCAAAACATTTTCATTTGATTATGAATTAAATATATTTTCATTCATTTTATACTCTTGCCTCTCTGTATGTTGTTCTGAGATAGGCAAACTCATGTTGGTAGACAAATTGGCCTAAAAAATAAGCCATTCTGCTTAAATGATCTATTTCTGTTGACATATTGGAAAGATGGCCTTACAATTGCTGTCACATTTTCAGTTACCAAGGTCACAAACATATATGGCAAAATGCACACAGGTAGTGTTCGGCTTCATAATGAAAGGAGTTTGCTATAATTACAACTGGTGAGCTATGAACCACAGGGATTGTAATAGCTACAAAATAGAGATTCTGTAGCACTTTCTACTATGCCTTGAATTGTTTTATGGTTTTTGATTATATTTTTTGTTTAATTTTGTTTTGTTTTGTCCATGTTAGTCTTATATAGAAATACAACCAGAATGCTCCTTAGAAGAGAAGATGGTGAGCTTCAGCTTGCTTACTTTGGACATGTCATCAGGAAAGCTCAATCACTAGAAGAAGGACATCATGGTTAGTAAAGTGGAGGGTCAACGAAGGTGAGGGATGCCCTCAGTGAAATGGATTGACACAGTTAGTGAAACAATAGGCTCAAACGAAGCAATGATCATGCAGATGGTACAGGACCAGGCAACATCTTGTTCTGTTACACATACGGTCACCTTATGTGTGACCTTATCTAAAAGGATCTAGAGATGACACTCTAGATCATGAGTCAGAGCCAATTCAAGGGCAAATAACAATAATATTCTTACATTTGGTTGGTTGATTTTGTTGTTTTGTTTTGTTTGCTTAGGTTTATCTTTCTTGTGTATTTTCAACCTAACTTTAGTTTGAAAATAATTGTTAATAGAGGTTTATCTCTTTATTAGCCCTCATGATAAATGCAAGATTTATTTCAGATTATCTTTAGGCTTTTAAAGGAGCTCTGGTGGCATAGTGGTTATAGCATTGGCCATTGGCTACTAACCAAAAGGTCAGAAGTTCAAACTTACCAGCCACTCAGTGGAAGAAAGATGAGACAATTTGCTTCTGTAAAGATATACTGCTTTGGAAACCCCACAGAGCAGTTCTGTGCTATGTGTTATGAGTCAGAATCGACTTGATGGCAGTGGTTTTTGTTTGTTTGTTTCTTTTCTGCTTTTTAAAAAATTAATTTCTTCTCATTTTTTGCATAATTCTTGGATCAGTCAGCAATTCTGCTGGACGACTCTTCCCATTTAACCCAATCTATTGTGGCATTCTTTATACTATGACTTGGCTATTGTACTAAACTAGGAAGTATCAATTAGCTGTATATGAGATCCACTCTAGAGCTTGAGATAGTTCTGCTGAACCACAGTTTGCTCATCTAGACAGTGGTGCAATAACAATTGTCCCATCTATTTCACAGGTTGTTCAAAGAATTATATGAGATATTTCTTATGAAAGCATCCATAAGCTGCAATGTACTCCAATGCCATGAGGTATAATTACACCAGGCTAATCTACTTATATTTGCCCTCTTTCCTCCAATTGCTCCTTTGTGCACTAAGATCCTTTCCCTGTGTTGTAATTAATTCATGTTTAAAGACCAATTCAGTTCACCTTTCTCCCAGAAATCTTTTCTGACACCTCAACTAGGTTTTTCAACTCTGAACTTCCATTTCTGAACTTCTGTACAGTTACCAATTCTATTCATCCATTTCACATTCTTAATTAGTTCTTAAATTATAGGATATTCTTACCTGTTGGCATAACTTTATCACCCTTCAACCACACAGTGGGTTCTATGTCATAAACTTCATGTCTTACTGATCACTGTACCTCTAATACACATCTTACAGGTTCCTTACATACATCTGTTTGAAGTTTGTAAGGAACCGTAAGATGTGACTTTAAAAAAACAGATATTTTTGTGGTAATATAAATATTGAAATATTACTTTAGTAATTTACATTGTTAAATTTAAAATGTATATTAAAATTGAGTATTTAAATTTTTATGTTAGATTTAAAATTTTAATTTTTCAGACTTCCTAAATTGACTCAAAATTAATACCTTTTATTAACATTTTCCTGAAACTAAATTGTAGTTCTTAAAAATAGTTATAGATACAACTCAAATGAAAAACTCCAATGCAAACTTGGATGCAGATTTTGCTAATAAGAGCGCTTTTCAACAAAGGCAATTGATTTTCTCACCAGGTATTCAGGAATCATGTTTATGCTAAATAATTTTATTGACAATGAAAAGGTATGTGGCTCACTCTTCCACATTTTTAGTGTCACCTCTAGATCCTTTTAGATTATCAGTAGAGAAGCTGGGAGAGAAACAGGTTACTGAAACTTCACAGTGCTTTCTTAAGACTCATCTTCATTTATTTAAAAAAAAAAAAAATTAGCTAAGAATGGGCCTAGGTATGACAACATCACAAAAAATCAAGAACTTGCTATACAATTGTTAATTTTCTTTGAAGAATCGATTTTTAGTCCAGAAAGTTATTTATTATAATATTTTTAATTTCATTTTTAAAATCCTATGAACAAATATGCTAATGTTCCCACTCAAGAACTGAGTAGTCATGCCACACCTTGCTTTCTTGTAATAAGATTTTTTTTGCTAAACAAAATATTATGAAAGGAATATTTTTCATGGTAATTTATCTATTTACTCCCCAAATTAAATATTTTCAAAGTGCTCCATTAAACATGAGTTTTTTAAAAGTACCTTGTCAAAGTTTGCACAATCTAAGCAAAGTTCACACAGTACTTTCCAAACTTTGTTTAATTAAATGCAATACCACATCTTTGCTTTAAATGTAATGATCATAATTTCTTACCAACAATTTCTAATGAGTTTGCACTTTGCTATACCCCTCATATATTTTCCTCTCCTTCCAGGCACAGGTGATGAAATTGTGATCAACATTATGAAATTGGATCACAATTATTTCTTCAATCAAAACAAACCCAGCCTTATGCCATAGGTGTGGAAATCCTTATTGCTATGCTATCCAATTGCAGTCATATTTTGTAATCAGTCCTTTTGGCCAAACACATGGTGTAAATTATATGGAAAAATGAGAAGGCATGTTCTGTCTCATGCTGTTGCCAGGTATGTTTCATATTTAGACATAAACAATGAAAGAAATTCAAATTTCACAACATTTGAGTCATGCCTGTCACTGTGAAACTTTATAGTTTATTTGTAGTTTCTCATGATTTTTATTAATAGCAAAGCCATTCTCTTGTTTGGGTGTTTTTTTCACTTAAATTATTACACTCCCACCATGCTTATTTCATTTATTATTAAACAATAATTCAATAAAAGCATTTTCCAGAGAGTAATGCAAACCTCAAATATTTAATTGAATGCCTATTATGTACAAAGCAAAGAGTGATTAGGAAAAAGAGAAAAACAGGATAAGACATGATCACAAAGTCACTAATATCTCAAGCAACACATATCTAAAATAAAGATTTCTATGCATGGCTACCTAAGAAGTGTCCGTGTTTGATATTCCGAATACTCCCAACAAGACACATCATTTTCACAACTTTCTTGCAGAAGTGTCATAACAAACCAGAAGCAGGCTAATTGTTTCTCATTTCTTTACAATTATGTTAGCAGTTAAGGTCCTTAAGTCCTCCTTAGAATGCCATTGAGCTAAGTGGAGGAATTACCTAACCGTCCAATACAATTTTCTGAGTTTCAACTTTAAAGCATTGGTACATGTCAGAGAAATTTGCACTGCTGTATGATGAAAACAATACACAAGAAATGTTTTAATGATGCATTTACCTGACCATTCCCATATTACTAGCCTCCATTTCATACACTGACAAATTATTCTCCAAATATTTGAGAAATGTGTTATGTAAGATTGAGAATGAATATCCATAAATTAATTATCAACATTTTATTCTGCATTTCCATTTGACATTCCCATGTGAAAACTTTATGGTTTTGTTACAAAGATTGAAAATTTTATATGGATTTTTCGCCTGACTCATTCTCTAGCTCTTTTCTTGTCTAGAAAATGTATCTATTAATAAACAATCTTTTAAATTGCATTCTTATTTTAATAATAATCACAAATTAATGGTGTGCAGTCACATGTCCATTAACTTGGAGGAAAATAACCATATGCTTCAATAACTAAAACTTCTATTACCACAAACTAATTAAAAGGCCTTGTGGTACAGTAATCAGAAAAACAGGTGTTTCATTTAGTTTCTTTCCTTCAAGGTTGAATGGTTACAGTTCAAACTTCCCTGCAATTCCTTTAAAGTTAAAGGAAGTCACCGAGCCCTACATCACCTATCATGCAACAATATCCTCTGTCCCACCCCAGGATTTTGACAATATAAATCAAGAAAAAAAGACAAACTGTTTTTACAATACAAAATGTTAAATCATGAATGCAGTTTTTTCCACAATAAATTTTGGCTTCTAAAAAGAATCAAATCCTATTTACTTTTCTCTTCCATAGGTTGATTTCTTTTTCTTTTTCTTTTTTTACTTATTTGAAGAGATGTGGCCACTACAGAAAATATACTCTATTCTTATTTTTCCCAAATGTAATCAATCATCTTATCAGAACCTCATCTCTAGGACATGTTCTTGTGAGTATAGGGTTCATTACACATTATTTTATAAGCCACACAGTAATTTTGGAAAGCTTCCGCATTATTCTTGCAGTTAATTATTTAGACTCTGACATATTGCAATAAAACATTTCATCAAACACTCCAGTCCAAGGAATGATAGGCATCAAAACTGTATTGGCAATGCAATGGATCAGAGTTGAAAATAATGAGTTTGGTGGATTATATCTGTCACTGTGAATTATTATTGTTGAACATAATAGGGTAAAGCACTATAAAAATAAAGCTTGTCTTCTCTAGTTAAAGGTGAGACAACTACCTCTAATAAGATACAGAAATTCAAGTGTGAGTTATTAATTGTGCACATGAAAGATTTATCAACTTGCCCAATCTTACATGCTTGTATGTATATAGCTATAGACCAAAAAGTCCCCATTGCTAAACCTGGTGATAGTTCATTATGGTCTCTAATTGCCCAAATATTTCTGGCTGACATTGCCTGCAACTTGGGAAGATATCCTGTTTGGCCACCTTTGACCATGCAGAGAAAACCTTGAACACGTGATGAGGCAACAGCAGACCCAGATTCTGGCATCTATACTTTCACTCACTTGCTCTGTGACACTTTTGATCTACTTCTGGAATTCAGACTCATCATCTAAAAAACTAGGGCCTTGAACAAAATTGTCTTTAAATTCAAAGTAGTCCTTGATTCTAAACATAATGGATTTAAAAAATATATATATATTGTGTGAACCTGGCAGCTTTTCTTTCTATAGGAAGAAGAATCTTTATAGGAAAACTTATTTAAAGAATATGCCTCTCTTCATAATGCAAACATGAGGCAAGTGCATGCCCTTTACACAAAAGAAATAGTGTAACCAAATATACTAATTCACTTGGAAATGTTTCCCAATCAAACTAAAAGGAGAAGATAGTTGGGATTAGGTCAGTTTGCACAAAGAGGCTTCTGGAAAGGGAAGAATAACAGCCCACACACTTAATCCCTAGATGTTGAAGTTAGCACAAATTGACAATATCACCTAAGTACCTCTGGCATAAAAGGACATTGTCTCCAGAGGGAGGAAGAATCTGGACTGGTGACCAGAGTTCAACATAAGGTATAAATTTGTATGGAGGGCTGGTACCATTGTACTGACTTGACAAATGGTAGGGATGGAAAGCTTCTCTGGTTCTTACCATTCCTATTCAATGTTGTGCTTTTGTGAACAGTGACTATCAGAATGTGACCTACAGGAGCACTTTCTGGAAGGAATCAAGACCATCAAGGCATCTCCTTGGAAGCTGAAAAGCATCTACACATTGAAAAATATCTACCTGAGTGCTCAGGATGAGTTCTCAATAACAATATAGTGTGGCACAAGTGAATAAAATGTTCCAGTAGACCAACTAGAACTTTCATTTCTTTTCTCCCCTATCCATTTGGATATAGAACCAGCCTATTTGGACAAAGTAGTGGCCTTGGCCAATGCAGAGATTATGGAAAAGCTGAAATAATGGATTTCCTGTTAATAAGGGAAGGATGAATTTCAAAAGATTAATTTGAAAGAAAATTTTTAATGTGAAGAATTTGTAGCCTAAGTTGGTGAATCAAGTTGACTGGTTTCACATTTTACTACCAGTTTTATAATTGTCAAGTAATGCATACTTAATGTACAATTCTTGAAGACCATAGGGAAATAAAAAGAAAAATCAACAGTGATTTCTCCATTCAGAAATAACTACTGCTAAAATTATGAGTCAAAGGTGGAGATAAGATTGCATTCTGTTAACTTATTCCACCAATTCCCTCATCAAAGTGATCTGAAAATCTGAGTAAAAAAGATACAACTAATGATCCTGGAATTCTGAACACTAATCGACAAGATAAAAGAATTCAATTGCACACTGATTAGAAAGGGCAATGGAGTGAGATTATTGACTGGGGAGATAGAAGAGACCAGACAATATACAAAGCCAGGACAGGACATCTTGAATAGAGACATAGACTCTGAGGAGGAGGAAAAATAAAAAAAAAAAACTTCACAGAATCCACATAGTGATAGCAACACAGTGTAGACAGATAGGGAGGAATTCAAGGTGAGCAATGGATATGTGGGTGCCAGGAAAGAAGCATGCAGGAAATTGGGTCAGAGCTACAAGTGGCACAGGAGCCACAAAAACAGGAGCCAGTGGGAGAGGGAATCAAACTCACTACCAGGAGAAGCTCAGTTTGGGTTCACAAAGAGCCTGTGTTGGGGAGGTTGAAGAAATTGAACTGGAGACAATCTCTTGCTCAATTGGATCTGGGCAAGAAAGGGGCAAATTACAGTGAAGCTCTGCCCTCTCTAACCCAGATGCCTGGACACCTTCACCTCTAGCAGCCTGAGTCAGGGGCTAAAATTCACCCGCTTGGTGCCTAAGAGACTGAGAGAAATTTTTCACACTGAAACAAGTGGCACAACTCTACAGACTCCTCTCTCATAGGGGCTTACTCACTCCAGGCATCTCCCACCTTACAAACTAAAAGGCCTGTGTTGGGGTGCTTAGAGAAGAGAATATCAGGGCAGCATTTCACTAGAGTCTAGGCAGAAGTTGCAGCTGCCCAGAAAGGTGCCAGACCCATGCCAGTAAATCACTACTGGTGAGCCATATTTCTGCTCCAAAAAGCACATCTTCCTTGCAAATAGGGGGAAAACCTCTCCTCACCACCACCAAGTTGTAGGCCAAGGAAATCTCAGTCACCCACAGCAACCCACTCCAAACCCATAGACCCAGAGGCTGAGGCTATTCCTCCCTCCACATACATCACTGGTTGATCCTTCTCACACTGGATAGAACAAGCAAAACCTGAAGATTTTTCAACTTGAAGAACCCATTTGTGCCAGGCTCCTTTCACCTCTGCAGGCACACACTTGCAAAGTGTGGTTTCTGTTATACTTGCCTGCTCAAGGTCTGCCTCCTGACCATAATTACAGAAGTCTCTCCTCTTGAGTCTCCCTTATTTCTCCCTTATTTTTCTCCTTCCTTATTTCCCTATTTTTCTCCCTTTTTATCTCTTTATTTCTCCCTCCTCCTCTTCTTCTTCTTACATTTTTGCCAGTCTTTCAGTTTAACCATCCCATCTTTTCCATGTATTTTTTTGTCTTTTATTTTTTCTCTTTCTTCCTTTTCCTTCTATTCTTCTTCTCCTTTTTTTTAAATTAATTTATTTATTTTTATTTTCTTGCCCCATCCAATAGGAGGAGGACATTAACTCTCCACCAGTTGGCCATTTCTACTGCACTGTGCACCTCACCCACAGATGAATACCAATCTCATCTCCTACACCACTGGATCAACAACAGATGGTGGACAATACCTGTTCACCCCAACTGCAGCTTCTCTTCATGTCAAACAGAGACCTGCACCTACATTCCCATCAATTATTCTACCAATCTGGAGATAGCTGGTGAGCACTTCAGTGCTGCCAAGTTAACAATCAAAAAAGCACACCTGCCCCACTCATCCAGATATAATGAAACAAATAAACAGATAATCAAAAAGTAAAAACAATGACTTCAAAATATCTCAGAGACAACAGACAATTTCAATCCAAACAAAGAAGCAGGACAAGATAGCAGAAGCAAGTGACAAAAATAAAGAACTAGGAAATTTCCCCGAGAAAGAACAGGTATTAGAACTACTTGACAAATAATTCAAAAGATAAACATATATAGAACATTCCAGGAGCTCCAGAAAACCATAAACAGAAGCAATGAGAAGAAAGATAATACCCTTGAATAATTCAGAAAAATCATACAAGAAAAAAATGATAAAATAAATAGACAATTAGAAATCATACAAAAACAGCAATTAGATATCCAGAAGATGAACACTAAAATTATAGATAACACATTGGAAGGACAAAAGGCTAGAGTTGAACTGGCTGAAGAATGCATACCCCAGCTAGAAGACAAATCCTCTGATACCAGGTTATATAAGAAAAAATCAGAAAAGAGAAGAAAGAGAAATGAAGAAAACCTCAGAGTTAAGTGGGATGATATCAAAAGAAATAACATATACCTAATTGGAATCCCAGAACAAGAAGAGGCAAAAAAAAAAAAAAAAACCTACAGAGAAAATTATGGAAGACTTGATAATAGAAAAATTCTCCAATCATGAAAGATGAAAAGATATCCATCCAAGAAGCTCAATGAACTCCATATGGGATAGACACCAAGAGAAAATCACCAAGCCATATTATAATCAAACTTGCCAAACCAAAAACAAAGAAAGAATCTTGAGAGTAGCTCAGGAAAAATTAAATGTTACCTACAAATGCCAATTAATAAGAGTAAGCTCTGATTTCTCAGCAGAAATCATTCAGGCAAGAAGGCAGTAGGATGACATATACAAAATCCTGAATGGAAAAAAAAAAAAAAAAAGCCAATCAATAATTTTGTATCCAGCGAAACTGTCCCTCAAATATGATAGTGAAATTAGGACATTTCCATAAAAACAGAATTCAAAGGAACTTGTAAAAACCAGACCAACCCTACAAAAAAAGCTAAAGGGAATCCTTCCAACATAAAACCAACAATGAAAGACAGCACCTAAGATTAGGACATGTGACAACACTATCCAGAATCCAACCCAGGAAAAGAATTCTCAAATCTAAAATAAAGTTCAAAAATTGGAAAATAGAGAAACAGAGGAGTAAATCTATAAATTATACCAACTACTATATATATATAATAAATTCTGTAAGTATAAAACTTCTTTATGGAGAGAAAATGAGGACAATGTCAATATAGAACAGACTTTTCTAAACTTAGGAGGCTAAGAATTTACTACAGGGTAACCACAAAGAAAATTAATAAATCTTCCAACCAAAATAAGAAAGGAGACAATCACAGGAACTTAGTAAACACTAAAGTAATAATAATGAAGAAAAGGGAAAGAAAATATGATTTAAAAAAAAAAATGAATTCAGCACACAAAAAATGTTTGGGACAAAGAAAGTATCATCGCCACAACAAAAAAAAAAAAACATAAAAGAATGAGAGCAGTAAATTCATACCTATCATTAATTACACTAAATGTGAATGGATTTAATGCACCTTTCAAGAGAAAGAGAGGGGTGGATTGGATCAGAAACCAAAACCCATCAATATGTTGCCTACAAGAGACTCACCATGGACCCAAAGATAAAAATAAATTAAAAATCAAGGGATGCAAAGAAATATATCAAGTTAATAGTAACCAAAAAACAAACTTGTTGCTGTCAAGTCTATCCAAACTCATAGTGACCCCTTCTTGGGTTTCTGAGGTGGTATCTCTACAGAAGTAGATTGCCCAATCTTCCTTCCAAGGAGTGGCTGGTGGGTTTGAACAGCTAGCCTTCTGCTAAGCATTCAAATACTTTAATCATTACCTAAATATCTACGCACCCAATGAAAAAACTCCAAAATACATGAAGCAAACATTAACAGAATTAAAAGGAGAAATAGACAATATTACAATAGGAGTAGGAGAGTTTAACACACTGCTTTTGATGAAGGGCAGAACAACTAGAAAAAAAAACTTCAACAAAGATAAAGAAGATCTCAACACAAGCAACCAACTTGACCTCATAGACATATGCAGAGCGTTCCACCCAATAAAAAAATTATACTTTCTTTTCCAGTGCACAGGGATCATTCTCCAGAATAGACTATATATTGGGCCACAAATAAAGCCTCAATCAATCTAAAAATATTTAAATTCTACAAAGCATCTTCTTGGATCACAATACTATAATATTAGAAATGAATAATTGGAAGATCATGGGAAAAGGATCAATATATGGAAACTGAATAACACACTGCCCAAGAACCACTGGGTAACATAAGCTATAAAGCATGAAATTAAAAACAAACAAACAAAAAAATTCCTAGAAACAAATGAGAATGAAAACACAACATACCAAAACTTCTGGGACACAGAGAAAGGCATACTCAGAGGTCAATTTACAGCAATTAATGCATACATCAATTTAAAAAAATGAACCAAAATCAACACCTTAGCCCAACAATAATAAAAAGAGCAACAAAAGACACCTTCAATCTCCAGAAGAAAAGAAATAATAAAGATCAGAGCAAAAATAAATGAAACAGAAAAACAACAGAGAAAATCAAGATGACCAGGAGCTGGTTCTTTGAAACTATTAACAAAATCAACAAATTCACTGGAAAATTTAACTAAAGAAAAGAAAGAGATGATAGAGATAACATGAATAATAAATGAAAGAGGCAATATCACCACAGAAGCAACTGAAATAAAAAGAATAATAATAGAATAGTACAAAGAACTGTACTCCAACAAATTCAAAAACCTAGAAGAAATGGACAAATTTCTAGAAGCACAATACCTACTTAAACTATCCCTATCAGAGACAGAATATTTGAACAGACCCATAACAAAGGAATAAATTGAACAGGTCATTAAAAAAAAAAAAACTCCCCACAAAACAAGTCCTGCCCAAAGATGGCTTCACTGTAGAATTCTACCAAATATTTCGAGAAGAGGTGACACTTATGCTATTTGAGTTTTTCCAGAACATAGAGAGAAAAAACAACCACACTCACCACCATCAAGTTGAACCTGACTCATAGAGATCCCTCCTTGGGTTTCCAAGGTGGTATGTCTATGGAAATAGATTGCCCAGTCTTCTTACCAAGGAGTGGCTGGTGGGTGACATATTCCCAAATTCAATCTATGAAGCAAACATCACCCTCATACCAAAACCAGACAAAGAAACCACTAAAAACAAAAACTGCAGATAAATATCCCTCATGAATATAGACACAAAACAATCTTCAACAATATCCTAGCCAAAATAATATAACATTATATCAAAGAAATAATACAGCATGAAAAAGTGGTATTCATACTAGGTATCTAATGATGGTTCAACATTAAGAACACGGTCAACATAACCCATGACATAAATTAAACAAAGGAAAAGAACCACATGATCATATCAATAGAGGCAGAAAAGGCATTTGATAAAATCCAGCACCCATTCCTGATAAAAACTCAGAAAAATAGGAATACAAGGGAAATTCCTCAACATAACAAGAGGCATAAACACAAAACCAACAGCCAACATTATTCTTAATGTGGATAGATTCAAAGCATTCCCCTCAAGAACAGGAACCAGGAAATGATGCCCTCTATCAACACTTCTATTCAAGATTATATTGGAAGTCCTAACCAGGGAAATGAGGCAAGAGAGAGAAATAGAAGACATCCAACTGGCAAAGAAGAAGTAAAATATCCCTATTTGCAAATGACAGGATCGAAAACCTGAGAGACTCAGCAAGGAAACTACTGGAACTAATTGAAAGGCTCAACAAAGTAGCAGGATGCAAGTTCAATCTACAAAAATCAATTGGATTCCTCTACATCAACAAAGAGATCAAAACAATACCAATTACAGTAACTACAAGGAAGATAAAATAGCTAGTAATAAATCTTACCAGAGACACAAAAGACCTATACAATGAAACCTACAGAACACTACTACAAAAAACTATGAGACCTACATAAATGAAAGAATATCCCTTGTTCAAAGACATGAAGACTGAACTTTATGAAATTGTCAATACTATCCAAAGCAATTTATAAATTCAATGCAATTCCAATCCAAATTCCATCAACATTCTTTAATGATATGGAAAAAAAAAATCACTAATTTTATAAGGAAAGAAAAGAGAGCATGGAGAAGCAAAGCACTGTTGAAGAAAACCAATGTGGAAGTCTCACACTCCCAGATCTCAAAACATACTATTCACCCACAGTAGTCAAAACAGCCTGATACTGGTACAATGACAGACATACAGATCTACAGGGCAATGAAACAGAAATGAGAATCCAGAAATAGATCCATCCACATGTGGATAGCTGATCTTTTACAAAGGGGTGAAATCCATTTAATGGAGAAGAGATAGCCTGTTTAACAAATGATGCTAGCAAAACTGGACATCCATTTGCAGAAAAATGAAACAAGATCCATACCTCACACCATACACAAAAACTAACTCCAGATTGATCAAAAACTTAAATGTGAAACCTAAAACTCTGAAGTTCCTCAATGAAAAACTAGGGACAAATTTAGGGGCTGTCATTTATGGTATAAATAGATCATTAAGCATAACCTAAAATGCACAAACAGCTGAAGATATACTAGATGAATGGACCTCCTAAAAATTAAATTTGTATGTGCTTCAAAAGACTTCTCTAAAAGAACCAAAAGAGAACCTACAGATTGAGAAAACATATTTGGCAATGACATATCTGACAAGGGACTTATCTCTAAAATTTATAGAAAACTCCAACACCTCAACAACAAAAAGACAAACAATCCAATTACAAAATGGGCAGAAGACATGAACAGATACTTCACCAAAGAGGATATTCAGGTGCCCAGCAAATATATGAAGAAATGCTTACGACCATTAGCCATCAGAGAGAAGCAAATCAAAACAACAATGAGATATCATCTCCACTAAGAGGGCTAAGATGAAAAATAAATAACAAACGTTGGTGAGGAGGTGAAGAGATTGGGACTCTCAGACACTGCTGGTGGGACTGTAAAATGATGCAACCACTGTGGAAAGAATATGGTGCTTTCTAAAAAGTCTGGCATTAAAAATATCATTTGACCCAGCAATCCCATTACTAAGTATATACATCATAAAGAAGTGAGAGCCAGGACAAGAACAGATATATGCACACCCATGTTCACTGCAGCACTATTTATAATAGCAAAAAGAAGGAACAATCTACGTGCCCATCAACAGAAGAATGGATAATCAAACTATGGTACATGCACAAATTGGAATACTATGCAACACTAAAGAATAATGTAAAATCTGCAAAACACTGCATAGCATGGATGAACTTGGAAGACATGATGCTGAGTGAAATAAATCAATCACAGAAGGACAGATATAGTATTAATTCATTGTTGTAAAAAGTCAAGGAAAGGTTTATATATGGAAGGAAACTTTCTTGGTTGGTTAACAGGGGTGGGAGGAAGGAAGGGAACACTGCAAAAAAAAAAATGCATTTACCCATGTCACTTTAGTTTTGTGTATTTCACTGTATATAAATTATATTTCAATTAAATGTATTAAAAAAAAAAAAAAACTCAAGATGGTTCAAAGACCTCAATGTAAAACCCAAAACTATAAAGTTTATCAAAGATAAAATATGGGCAAACTTAGGGGCCCTAAGTTGTGGCATAGAGTATCAAGCATAACCAAAAATGTACAAACAGCAAGAGAAAAAGTAGATGACTGAGACCTTCTAAAAATTGAAATCTTACATGCATCAAAAGATTTCTCCAAAAGAGTAAAAAGAGAACCTACAGATTGGGAAAAAAATATTTGGCAATAACATATCAGACAAAGGACTTATCTCTAAAATTTCTATAAAACTTCAACACTTCAACATCAAAAAGACAAAAAATTTACTTCAAAAATGGGCAAAAGACATGAACAAACACTTAACCAAAGAAGATATTCAGGCAGCCAACACATGAAGCCATTAGAGAGAGACAAATCAAAACAACAATGAGATATCATCTCACTCCAGCAATAATAGCAGAGTTCAACCAGACAGAAAACAACAAATGTTGGCTAGGGTGTGGAGAAATTGGAACTCTCATAAATTGCTGGTGGGACTATAAAGTGAAGAAAAAGGTATGGCACTTCCTTGAAAAGCTGGAAATAGAAGTATTGTTTGATCCAGCAGTCCCACTATTAGGAATATATCCTCAAAAGATCAGATCTGGGACATGAATAGATATATGCACACCCATGTTCATCACAGCACTATTTATAATAGCAAAGAGATGGAAACAACCTAAGTGTCCATCAACAGATGAATGGATAACCTAACTATGGTAGGTACACACAATAGAATACTATGCAACATTAAAGAATAATAAGAGAATCACATCATAACATGGATGAAATTGAAGGACATGCTGAGTGAATTAAGTCAATCACGGAAGGAAAAATATTGTATGAGTCCATTGTTGTAAAAAGTTGTTCTAGTTACCTAGTGCCACTCTGACAAGAATATACCACAAATGAGATGGCTTAAACAAACAGGAGTTTATTCTTAAAATTTGGAGGCTGTAAATCCAAATTCAAAGTGCCAGTCTCTAGGTGCTGGGTGAAAGCCCCTCAACCTTGGAGTTCAGCTCTGCCTCCTGCTCCCGGCCCACTGGAGCTAGAGGCTTTTCTTCACTCAGACAGCTGCTGGCTGTTGAGGTTGCCAAGCCCAAGGTTGACAAGTAAAAAGGCACATTCCTGATGTTACCAAACCACACAGCAGGCCATTAACTCAAGTCCATTGTAAGTCCCAAGGTCAGCAGACGATGGCAGGCTGGTGCTGAACAATGACATGGCTACATGCAGGGTCCAAGCATGCCATAAGCTAGAGCCAATTCCCAAAGCTGATTTTTATATATGGGAAGCAGACCACATCCCTAAAGCAGCTACTCAGCTGCTTGGAGATGATTGACAATCTCATCATGGAGAATAACTACCACCAGCTGCCCAGCCACTCAACCAGGCTCAGTCAAGTTCACACACAAGCATAACTACCACAAAAGTCAAGGAAAGTTTGTACAGGGAAGGAAATTTTCTTTGTTCGTTATCAGGGATGAGAAGGGAGAGGAAGGGAAAGAAAATAGATGGATAATTAAGACACAAGTTTGATATGGGTGAAGTAATATAAAAAAGCATGTGACTAGCACAATATCATTAAGGAAAAAGAAGAAACAGAGAGGTCCAAAAGAGGTGCAGATAATAAAGGCAAATACTATTGCATAGACACACTGCATTATCAATAACAGCAAACACTAATCTTTGGGTGGATATATAAGAAGACAGGTGTGGATAGGCAAATGGGAATATAACCACAACCATACATAGGTTTGGCATATGATATTCCTACCTATGTATTTGTATGTCCCATAAAAATATCTATATGCATAACAGGAGGCAAAGTTAGGATAACTTCTTAGCCACAAGTAAGCACTTTGAAGGAGTGGGTTGCTGGGGCTGCAGGCTGAGGACCATGGTCATAGTTGACCAAGCTCAATTGGTACAACATAGTATACAAAAACATTGTTCTACATCTTACTTCGATGAGCAGAAACTGGGATCTTAAAAGCTTGCGAAAGACTATCTAAGGGGCAACTATTTGTCTCTCCTCAGACAGAGCAAAGAAAAGTGATAAAAATCAAAGATGCATGGAAACAGTTAGTCCAAAGGCCTAATGTGCCATGAGAACCTTACCTTATATGACCCTGAGACCAGAAAAACTAGATGGTGCCTGGCTACCAATGTCAACAGCTGGGAAAGGGATCAATATTGAAGGTTCTATATAGAAGGAAAGAAAAATTTGGAACAAAGTCTAAAACCATGAAAAAGACCAGGCTTACTTGTCTGATAAAGACTGGTGAAACCCCCAGGACCATAGACAGCCCTAAGTCACCCTTTGGGCCTGGAACTAAACTCACTCCCACGGCTTAACCCACAGCCAAACAACACATTATCATACGAGCTGAACATCTACACCGTAGAGATTCACTCCTTAGAAAAATAAACCATGGGAGAACAGATGGGCAGCATTTGCACAGGGGGAAAGGTAGGGAGACAGGGATGCATAGGCAAGAAGGACAAAGGAAAAAGGTAACCACAGGGAGGAAGTGGGAGATGAGATGTTATATAACGTAACCAGTGTCACAAAACAAAAAGTACACGAACTGTTGAATGTATTATGAATATGCTTTGTAAAATTTCACCCAAATCACAATAATATGTTTTTAAAAAATTAAATTAAATTTTGAGACATCTGTACTGGCTGTAAGGAGCTCTGGTGGTGCAGTGATTAAAGTATTTGGCTGCTATCCAAAAGGGAAAAAGTTGAAGCAGTCTGCTTCTGTAAGATTTACAGCCTTGGAAACCCTATGGGGCAGTTCTACTCTGTCCTATAGGGTCACCATGAGTCAGAATTGACTCGATGGCAGTGTGTTTGGTTTTGATTTTATTGCTGTCCATAATTACATCTTTCACAAAAATGGAACCAAATTGCTTTGTTTACTAAGCAAAATATTGTAAATATTTTACCATGTATTTAACAGTTCCGTGGTATGAGTTTGATGAATATATTATATTCCATTACTTGGTTTGTCAGCATTTGGTGAGCATTATTTATTGTTGAACATTCAAATTATTTCCAATTTTTAAATAACACTGAAATTAATATCTTTAAACATGCCTCTTTACATATATCTCTGATTATTTTCTTAAAATTGAATTGCTGCATTAAAATATTTTTTCATTTCAATAAGAAAATTTAATTGTTATTTCCTTCCTAGTAGTTCTGATGGTGGTATGGTTCTAATACATAGATCTGCTATGTGAACCTATTGAAAGGCATATTAGAAAAGTGTAATTGTAATTGAAAAAAGACACATGATCCCTTTAAAAGAAAAAAAAAAAAGCTATAAAGCCCACAAGAAAGCCAGAGAATATTTTAGAAGCATAAGTCCCTGGGTGGTGCCAAGAGCAAAGTGCTAGACACTTGCTAAAAGACTGGTGGCTCAAACCCACCCAGAGTACTTTGTCTGCCTCTGTAACTACTTGATGGCAATGAGCAACAGTGATACCTATAATTTCACCCAAAATGTAATATTTCTCTTTCTTCTTCTTCTCATAGAAAAAGAAAATGAAAAATAGGAGCAAAGGAGTTAGAATGAAGGTCAATGCCACATTTTAAATCAACCTCACAAATCAAGCATGGATAAGATAATGCTAGTGAATGATACGAAGAGAAATTATTGACACATCAGAAAAGATTTTTCAAAGAGTTTTTGATGCAAAAGTTCTCTGAAGCATCAAGACCTTTCGTAGTTTTATCTGTTCTTCAATATGGTTTGATGGTTGAGTAACATATGGGTAAATCAAAAGAAAAACAATCCCACTACCATTCAATTGACTCTGACTCATAGTGACCCTATAGTTTTCCTAAAACCATGGAAAGAAAAGCTGAGTTCGAGTTAGGAGGTAGTAAGCTGTGGTAAAGTAGCAGTAAACAGTATAATCACATAAATCACATAATTGTATTTATATCTTCAATATTTTTCTAAATTATAACCTTAAATAAATATAACATTAATGTTAATACTGTTTATGTCATTTAAATGAGGTTTTAGCTTACAGAAATAGCAAGTCTTTAGTGGAAAAATGATGCTAGAATTAGCCTCACAATGGGCATACCTCAATGAATTAATGTCTTGCTGTTGGGCTCATGGTATCATACCTTATGGTTGTGACATGGAGATTCATGTGGATAACGAACAATAAAATAAAAAATAAACTGTATTTATATTATTATCACTTAGCTTTTTTTTTCACACACACACACAAATTCCTATTTTAACAGACGAAATGGAAAAATATTGAGTAGGACAATTATTCCAATGCTTAAATATAATAATTATAAACTCTGTGCTGTCAAGTTGATTCCAACTCACAGTGACCCTACAAGGCAGAGTTGAACTGCCTCGTATGGTTTCCTAGGTTATAACCTTTAGAGAAGCAGACTGCCACATCTCTCTTCTGTGAAGCAGCTCTTGAGTTCTAACTGCCTACCTTTCAGTTAGCAGCTAAACACTTATCCACTGTGCCACCAGAGCTCCACTTGAAGTATAACAGACCCCCAGAAAAATAGTCTCTACACCTCACTAAGTTACAGAATATTATGGCTAGAAGTCACTTACTAATTTCAAACTGCATTATTCTTTTCATTCCTATTGATTAAAGAAAAATTAAAGATTTTCTAGATAGAAGGAAA
The DNA here is from genome assembly GCF_000298275.1 of Orycteropus afer afer. NCBI lineage: Eukaryota > Metazoa > Chordata > Mammalia > Tubulidentata > Orycteropodidae > Orycteropus > Orycteropus afer. The sequence continues at coordinate 13,935,351 of NW_006921615.1, forward strand.
TTAGGGATAAGACCCTTTCCTTGACCAACCTTGACTTCACTTGGTTTAAGAAAAAGTAAAATGATTATTTCTTTAAAAAAAAAAAAAAGAAAAAGAAAACCTCAAAATGTATCATAGTTATTATTTCAAATGTAACCATAAAAAATTGTGTAACATTCTCTGTACACACTAAATCCTGCAAAATCAAATTTCCTTGGTTTACAAGCACAAACATACACAAAATCACAGCCATCGCCTACCATCACTACCTGTTCTCCACAAAAGTCTGCTGGAAAAGAAAAGCAAATCACTGTGAGACATGTATGTAAGAGAAGAGTAAGGGAATGGAGATAAGTCTGAGCTCAGATTCCTACACTACCATCTTCAGAGCCTTGAGACAATAGAGCAGCACATAAGATATTCTGAGAGAAAAAGAATGTAACCAAACAAACTAAATGTAAGGGAAAGAAAAATTAATGTCATGGATTTAATTGTGCCCCCCCCAAAAAAAATATGTGTCATGTTGGCTAGGTCACGATTCCAGTACTATGTGGTTGCCCTCCATTTTGTGTTCTGATATAATTACCTTCCATTTTGTAATATGTTCTAAATCCTGATCTCTATGCATTAATGGGGCAGGATAAAGTGATGTTAATATTATGGATTGAATTGTGACCCCAAAAAATATGTGTCAGCTTGGCTAGGCCATGACTCTCAGTATTGTGTAATTATCCTTCATTTTTTGAGCTAATAAGGAGCTCTAGTGGCATAGTGACTAAGGCATTTGACTTTTAACCAGAAGGTTGGTGGTTCAAACTACCAGCTGCTATGTGGAAGGAAGAGGGGGAAATCTACTTCCATAAAGATTTACCACCTTGGAAACCCAATGGGAGTTGCTATGAGTCAAAATTGACTTGATGGCAGTGAGTTTGGTTTTTGGTTTGGATGTGAGCTAATGTAATGGTTCTATAGTTGTAAATCCTAATCTCTATGATGGAAGATCAGTTAATATGACTAGTACTTAAATACATGCACCAACTACTAAGCCCAAAAATTAAGGAATTGAAGATTTTTTATCAACTTCTGCAGTATGAAATTGATCAAATATGTAATCAAGACAATTTTATGTGACTGGAATGCAAAACTTGGAAAGAAAGAAGGATCAGTAGTTGGGAAATATGGCCACAGAGACAGAAATTATGCCAGAGATCACGTGAGAGAATTTTGCAAGATCAATAACTTATTCCTTGCAAATACACTTTTCATCACCAAAAATGCAACTGTGCATATGGGCCTCACAAGATGGAATACACAGGTATGAAATTGATGAAATCTGTAGAAAAAAACAATGAAGAAGCTCTATATCATCAGTCAGAATAAAGTCAAGGGCTGACTGTGAAACAGACTGTCAATTGCTCATAAGCAAATTGAAGTTGAAGCTGAAGAAAATTAAAACAAGCCCACAGGAGCCACAGTATGAACTTGAGTATATTCCACCTGAATTTGTAGACCATCTGAAGAATTTCAAGAACAGATTTCATGAACTGAACATTAATGACCAAAGACCAGACAAATTGTGGGATAGCATCAAGGACATCATATACAAATAAAGCAAAAGGTCATTCAGGATACAGGAAAAGAAAAGACCACGATGGATGTTGGAAGAGACTCTGAACCTTGCTCTTGAACATAGAGTAGCTAAGGAAAATGTAAGAAATGATGAAGTGAAAAAGAACAGAAGATTTCAAAGGACAGCTCAAGAAGACCAGGTAAAGTTTTATAATCAAATGTGCAAACACCTGGATTTAGAAAACCAAGAAGGAAGAACACACTCAATGTTATTCAAGCTGAAAGAACTGAAAAAAATTCAAGCCTCAAGTTGCAATACTGAAGGATTCTATGGGCAAAATATTGAATGATACAGGACACATCAAAAAAAAAAAAAAAAAGATGGAAGCAGTACACAGAGTCACTGTACTAAAAAGAATTTGTCAATGTTCAACCATTCTAGGAAGTAGCATATGATCAAGAACCAGTGATACTGAAGGAGAAGTCTAAGCTTTACTGAAAACACTGGTGAAAAAGAAGCCTCTAGGAATTTATGGAATATCAATTGAGATGTTTCAACAAATGGATGCAATGCTGGAGGTTATCACCCTTTATGCCAAAAGACATGAAAGAAAGCTATCTGGCCAACCAAGAGAATGAGATGCACATTTGTGCCCATTCCACAGAAAAGTGACCCAATAGAATGCAGAAATTATCCAAAAATATTAATATTACATGTGAGTAAAATTTTACTGAAGATAATTTAAAAACTATTGTAACAGTACATCAACAGGTAACTGTCAAATTCAAGCTGGATTCAGAAGAGAACATGGAATACGAATATTATGGCTGATATCAGATAAATCTGGCTGAAAGAAAATGTTTCCTTGTGTCTTGTTGACTATAGAAAAGCATTCAATTATGTGGATTGAATAATTATGGGTAATAATTATGGGTAATATGAACAAATTATGGGTAACATTGTGAAGAATTGGAATTCCAGAACACTTAATTGTGCTCATGTAGAACCTATACACAAACAAAGAGGTGGATAGTTGTTTGAACAGATCAAAAGGATGCTGCATGGTTTAAACTCAGAAAAGGTGTACATCAGGGTTATGTCCTTTCACCATACTTATTCAATCTGTATACTTAGCAAATAATTTAAGAAGATGGATTATCTGAAGAAAAATAAGACATCAGGATTGGAGAAAGACTCATTAACAATCTGTGATATGTAGAAAACACCACTTTGCTCGCTGAAAGTGAAGAGGACTTGAAACACTTACTGAAGAAGATCAAAGACTATAGCCTTCATCATGGATTATACCTTGATATAAAGAAAACAAAAACTCTCAAAATGAATCAATAAGCAACATCACGATAATTGGAGAAAATATGAAAGTGGTCAAGGATTTCATTTTACTTGGATCCACATCTAGTCCCATGGAAGAACCAGTCAATAAATCAAAAGATGTACTGCATTGGACAACTCTGCAAAAGACTTCATGAAAGTGTTAAAAAGCAAAGGTATCACTTTAAGGAAAAAAGTAAGGACCCAAGCCATGGTATTTTTAAACACCTCTAATGTATATGAAAGCTGGACAATGAATAAAAAAACCAAAGAAGAATTGATGCCTTTGAATTATGATGTTGGCAAAGAATATTCAATATACCATGGATTGCTAGAATGAACAAATCTGTCTTGGAAGAAGTACAGCCAGAATGCTCTTTAGAAATGAAGATGGTGAGACTTCATCTCACGAACTTTTGACACGTTATTGAGAAGGACCCATCCCTGGAGACAGACATCATGCTTGGTAAAGCAGAGGGTCAGCAAAAAGAGGAAGACTCAACAAGGTGGACTGATACAGCAGCTGCAACAATGGGTTAAAGCATAGCAAAAATTTTAAGGATGGTACAGAACCAGACAGTGTTTTTTGTATTGGGTATAGAATTGCTATGAGTCAGAAGTGACTCAATGGCATCTAAAAGCAATAATATGAATATGGAATATCAATTGATATTATGTTATCATAATGATATGTTATGTTAATGAGGCAGGGTACAAGCTACAGAATTAGGTTATATTTTCAGCCAATCTCTTGAGATATAAGAGAGATCTCACAAGTAAACAGAGATCAAGGGCCCTCCTACCACAAGAAGTAACATGACATGGAGAATTCACAGAACTGAAAACAGTTCAGTACCATGGGAATGAAAAAGTCAAATGACTTAGAATGGTAAGAAATGATGAAAGACAACATGTATCCTGTTGTCATAACATTTCAAGGCTAGAGAGTGATATGAGTTATGTGACAAATATATTTAATACACAAGCACTTGATAGGAAAAAATGCAGGGTTCTATGAGAATGTATTATAAGGTCCCTGTTTTGGTTCTCTAGTGCTGCTGTAAATGATATACCACAAATGGATGGCTGTAACAAACAGGGATTTATTCTCTTACAGTTTAGAAGGCTAGAAGTCCGAGTTCAAAATGCCAATTCTAGGGGCCAAGTGAAAGCCCCTTGATCTTGGGCTTTAGCTCTGTCTCTTGCTGCCGGCCCACTGGAGCTAGATGTGTCTATTAGGCAACTACTGGTTGCTGAGGGTGACAAACCCAAGGTCAACAAGTACAATGGCACAGTCCCAAGATTATCAAGCAACATGGCAGGCTGGTAATTCAAGTCTAGAAACAGTCTCAAGATAGGCAGACAACATGGCACTGAGATGAAGATTTGGCCAAATGCAGGATCTAGATATGCCAAAAATCTCAGAGACCTTTTTATCTTTTTTTAAATTTTTATTGTGATTTGGGTGAAAGTTTACAGAGCAAATTCATGTTCCATACAGCAGCTCACCTACACTTTGTTTCATGACATTGACTACAATTTCCCATAATGCAACAGCTCTCTTCTCACTTCTGCCCCATAGTTACCTCTTTCCTGTGCCCTTCCCTCCTATGTACTCCTGCCCCTCGAGCTGTCTCCTTGTGCATACACAGCCCTTCTATTCTCTCATGATTGATTTCTCCAAGGAGTGTATCTACCTAATGTAAATATTCAGCTCACATCCCTGTCTTTTGTTTGGCTGGAAACCATAGGAGTGGGTTCAATTCCAGACTTGAAGGGAAGCTAGGGGCCATAGTCACAGGGGTTTCACTAGGCTGTATCAGACCAGCAAATCTGCTCCCAATTTTTTTTTTTTAATGATTTTGAATTTTGTTTCAATTGTTCCCCCACTCTATCCAGATCTTCTACATAGACCCCCCTCCAAGTGGTTGACAGTGGTAGCCAGGCACTATCTAGTTCTTCTGGTCTCATAGTCATATAGGCTGAGGAGCACATGGTGTACTAGTCCTTCAGACTAACTTTTTCCATGTGTCTTTGGTTTTCTTTGTTCCTCCTTGCACTGGATGAGGAGAGACCCATCATTGCACCTAGATGGCTGCTTGCAAGCTTTTTTATTTGTTTGTTTAATACATTTTATTGAGATATAATTTATGTACAGTGTTTTACATATATCATCTCAGTGTCTTCTCACTTGCTTGGTTTCTGCCGAAAATCCAAGCTTAGTCTTTTAGTTGCCTCTTGTAGGTAACTTTCCATTTTTCCTGTGCTGCTTTGAGGATTCTTTCTTTGTCTTTGGTTTTGGTGAGTTTGATGATGATATGTCTTGGTGATTTTCTGTTGGTCTCTATCCTGTTTGGGGTTCATTGGACTTCTTTAATGGATACTTTCTCATCTTTCATCATATCAGGGAAATTCTCTTCCAAATCTTTGACAATTTTCTCTTTAGTATTATTTGTCTCTTCCTGTTCTGGAATTCTGATTGCATGTAGCTTACTACTTTTGATCTTATTTCACATTTTCCTTAGGCTTTCTTCATTTTGTTTTGATCTTTTTTCTGATTGATTCTTTTCCACAGAAATATTCAGATATTTGTCTTCAATCTCACTAATTCTGTCTTGTATTGATTCAATTCTACTAATTTGTCTATTCAATGTGTTATCTATTTCTGAAAATTTAGTATTAATCTTCTGGATTTCTACCTGTAGATTTTGTATCATCTCTAATTTTTCATTTATTTTGCTTGTTTGTTTTTATTGTCTTTCAAAATTGGTCTAGAGTTTTCTCTGTGTCTTCCTCAATTTTGTCAATATTTTCCTTGAATCTCTCAATTCAATTAAAGTACCTAAATATAATGCTTTTGAATTCCTTATCAGGGAGTTCCAATGCTGCATCTTCCTCAGGGATGTGTTTTGGGTCTGTATTCTGGTACCTTGTTTCTCTTGCTTTATCTTGCTTCTTTGTGTGGACTGTGATGCTCTGTTGTCTCCAAGATATTGTGACATTTTTTTATTTATATTTAGTTGGCAATTATATGTTGGAGTGACTTTTCCATGATTTTTTTTTTTTTTTTTTGTATATTATCTATGCAAGCAGAGTACTGTTCTCCTCTATTTGCTAATTGGCAGCACTTTGTCTTCTTTCCTGTTGTCAGCCTCCCATATGTCCCTGCTGTCCTTGGCAAATGAAACCTATTCCTAGGTCCTGTTTTCATTAAGTTTTTCCACTATTTGGTGCCTAATCTATTTCTGTATACTTCTTTTCAAAGCTCAGGGCTCCAGGATTATCTTCTGTATCTCTGTCAATTGGTTTTTCTATTCTTTGTTGAAGAGAGTCTGTGTAACTTGTTTGCCTATTCCACCATCTAACCAGAAGTCCCTGCTTGTAAGCTTTTAAGGTCCCAGTTGCTACTCACCAAAGTAGGATGTGGAACAATGTTTTTGTTAGTATGTTATGCCAATTGAGCTTGATGTCCCCTGCAACCCTCCCACAGGTCCAGCTACTCACTTCCTCCTGGGTAGCTGTCAGTGGCCAAGAAGTGACTGCAACCTTGCAGAGACCTTTCTCAAATTTTCTTATATACTGGAAGCAGACCACATTCCTGAAGCAGCTACTCAGCTGCTCACACTAGATTCCAGCATGGAGTTGATTATGAATCTCATCATGAGGAATAACTACATCCAGCTGCAGAGACACTCAAAACCAGGCCCAGTAAAGTTGACACATAACCTGAACTAGCACAGTCCCTTAATCCAAACTTCCATTTGTTTGTCAGTTTATCCTACTATGGTGGTTTTCATGTTGCTATGACACTGGAAGCTATGGAACTGGTATTTCTTCCATGATGGACAGTTTTAGCAGAACTTCTAGACTAAGACTAGGAAGAAAGATTTTGTGATCTACTTCTGAAAATTAGCCAGTGAATACCCTATGGATCAAAACAGAATAATGTCCAATATAGTGCTGTAAGATGAGCCCCCTAGGTTGGATGCCACTCAAAATACACAGTAGCTACAACTGATGCAAGCATAACAATAATTATGAAGATGACATAGGACCAGCAACATTTGGACTAACAACAACAAAAATTCATATTTGGAGTTAAAAAAAAAAGGCTTCTTAAAAGAAATGACATTTGTGCTAATTTAAGATCCACAAGGCATTAGTAAGGGAGAAAAGTAGAAAAATACTCTGGGCAAAAAAGAAGGATATGGAACAACACAGAAGAGAGCATTAAGACTGCCATGACAGAAATGGGAAAGGTGTAGATGAGGTATAAGATGCAAAGGGTCATGGAGAAAGCAGTCCTAAATGAGGTGTGTTATAGATCAACACAAACAGATGAACAGAATCCAGATTGTTGACCACCCTATTGTTGTTGTTGTTGTTGTTGTTATGTGCTGTCGAGTCAGACCCAACTCATAGGGACCCGTCCTTGGGTTTCCGAGGCAGTATCACTACGGAAATAGATTGCCCCATCTTCCTTCCGAGAAGTGGCATCAAATCGGGTCTGACTCATGGCAACCTTATGTGTAACAATAAATTGTTGCCTGGTCCTGCACTATCTTCATAATCTTGGATATGTTTGAACCCATCATTGATGCTATTGTGTCAATTCACCTCATTAAAGGACTTCCCTTGTTTTTGCTGACCCTCTACTTTACCAAACATAATATCCTTTTCTAGCAATTGGTCTTTCCTGATAACATATCCAAAATAAGCAGGGTGAAGTTTTGCCATTCTTGATTCTAAGGAGCTTTCCAGTTGTATTTATGCTAAAATGGCTATTCATTTTTTCACAGTCCATGGTATATTCAATACTCTACAGTATAACCACAATTTACATATATCAATTCTTCCTATGACTTATTTTTTTCATTTTCCAGTTTTCATATCATGTAAGGGTCTATAAGCCATATAAAAAAAAAAGTTGGGATTTTTTTCTGAACACAATAGAGGTCATCAACGATTGTAAGATTAATTCTGAATTGTAGAGCTCACATGATTGCATGTGATCTTGTGGGGTGGGAGGTGGGCAAGGGGAAAGTAGGGAACAATTAGAAGGCAATTTCTTCCACCTGCCAACCTTCAAAGACCTATGCTTCTATCCTCTGCCCTTTGGGCATAATCTAATCCTGTCCTCTCAAAGAGCCTGAGTTTTAAAAGAAAACAAAAGCTTGGATCAAGTGTAATAACTCTTACCTTTGGAGCCTGCAAACACAGAGTCCCTGAGGCAAGAGAACACAAAGTCTTGGATGGGGGAGGGAAAACATACCTATAACAAGTAGATTTAAAAAAAAAAACCCACAAATTAATGTCTTAATAAATTATCTATACAACATAAATGTCAATTTACAGAACAATAAAATAATGAAGTATAAAACATTTATATGACTGAATACTAGGCAGTGATTAAAGATCATGTTGCAGAACAATAAATGATATGGAAAGTTGTGCATAATGTATTTTAGGTTAAAAGAACAGGTTACAAATAGTATATTCCGCAGGATGAAAAGTGTGTATCTTTATAAAATAAATAAAAGACTGGAGGAAACAATGCCAAAATCCTAACAGTGTTTTCTTTTGAGCAACATTATTTTCAATTATTTTTCCAGTGTTCTTTCAGCTGTTTTTTTTTTTTTTTTTTGATGTGCTTAATGTTCTTTAATTGTTTCTTTTATCATGTTTATCAGTTTTAAGGAGTTAAAAATAAAGTTGATCTAACTTCAAGATTCTGTTTATTTCTCCATTTCTAAGGAAGTCTTCCAGATATCCAAAACAAATGAGATCTTACTCTCAGATGTTGCCAAAGCATACTTTATGCTTATTAAAGACTGTATTGACCTTTGGTAAGAATCTTGAGAAAACGTTCCCTGTTGCTACTATAATCACTTAACAGGTATCAGCTTTCAATCCTCAGAGAATTCCTTAGAGTTGGAATTTCTGCCCTTTTGGGGAATGGCTTTTGACAGATCCAGGAAGGGGGCGGTTCATCTCAGTTTATGAAGTGACTTTCTGTCCATCTCCCAGAATTTAAGATTAAATTCCCCAGGAAATGGATGGGAAGATAGGTGGATGGTCTGATCTTGTGTCTCCTCGAGTCTGGCCCCCTCTAGCTCCTAGTTCAGTGTGTAGTGTCTGGGGTTTAAAAACTTTGCCAAAAGCCATCCAAAACATAATACCTGGAGTAACAGAGAAAAAAGAAGACCCAAGAATCAGAGAAGGAAATGGTCTACAACTTTAACTGCTTCATGAACTACTACTTTCTTTGTCATGAAGCCAGAAGAAATGGATGGTCCCCAGCTATCATTACTGAACATTTTAATCATTGTGATTGTTAGGTGCTTTTGAGTCAGCTCCAACTCATAGCAACCCTAAGTACAACAGTAGGAACACTACCCAGTCATGCATCCTCCTTACAATCCTTGCTATGCATGAGCCCATCAGTGCAGTCATACAGTCACTGTGCCAATCCATCTCATTGAGGGTTGAGGGGCTTCCTTTTCTTTTTTTTTTTTTTTTTTTGGCTGACCCTCTGCTTTAACACGCATATCCTTCTTTAAGTACTGGTCCCTTCTGACAACATGACCAAAATAGGTGAGATAAAACTTGTTAAGCTTACTTCTAAGGAGATTACTGCTGCACTTCTTCCAGGACAGATTTGCTCTTCTGGCAGTCCATGGTATTTTCAATTTTCTTCTTCAGCACCATAATGAAAGACATCAGTTCTTCTTTGGTCTTCCTTATTCATTGTCCAACTTATGTCCAGCTATTCATTGTCCATCATATGAGATGATTGAAAATATCATGGGTCAGACACATATTAGTCTTCAAAGTGATGTTGTTACCCTTTAACACTTTAAAGAGGTCTTTTGCAGCAAATTTGCCTAGTGCAATACTGTCATGTATTTCTAGACTGCTGTTTTCATGGGTGTTGATTGCAGATCCAAGTAAAATGAAATCTTTGACAACTTCAATCTTTTCTCTGTTTAGCATGATGTTGTTATTCATCCAGTTGTGAGAATTTTTGTTTTCTTTAAGTTAAAGTATAATCCACAATGAAGACTATAGTCTTTGATCTCCATCAGTAAGTGCTTCAAGTCATCTTCACTTTCAGTAAGAAAGTTCTGTCATTTGCATATTATAAGTTGTTAATGAGTCTTCCTCCAATCCTGATGCTGCATTCTTCATATAGTCTACCTTCTAGGATTGTTTGCTTAGCATACAGATTGAATAAGTATGATAAAAAGATACAATCCTAATCCACACTCTTTCTGATTTTAAACCATGCAGTCTTCCATTGTCTGTTCAAATGACAGTCTCTTGGTCTGTGTACAGGTTCCTCATCAGCACAATTAAGTGTTCTGGAATTCCTAGTCTTCACAATCTTATCTATAATTTGTTATGATCCACATAGGCTGATACCTTTGTTTGGTCAATAAAACACAGAAAACATCTTTCTGGCAATCTTTACTTTCAGCCAAGATCCATTTGACATCAGAAATAATATTACTCATCCCATGCCTTCCTCTGAATCCAGCTTGAATTTCTGAAGTTCCCTGGCAATATACTGTTGCAACTGTTCTTGAATTTTCTCAGCAAAGTTATACTTGCATATGATTAACAAGTTTGTCCAATAATTTCCACTTTCTGTTGAGTGATTTTTCTTTGTAATAGGCACAAATATAGATCTCTTCAAGTTGATTTGCCAGATAGCTGTCTTCCAAATTTCTTGACATAAACAAGTAAGCACCTCCAGCACTGCATCCATTTCTTGCAACACTTCAATTGATTTCCTTCAAGTCTTGTAGCATCTTTTTTCACCAACTCCTTCAGTGCAGCTTGGACTTCTGCCTTCAATACCATTGATTGATTCTTGACTATATGCTACCTACTGAAATGATTGAATGTTGACAAATTTTTTTTTTTGGTGCAGTGACCCTGTGTCATCTTCTTTTGATGCTTCCTGAATCACTCAATATTTTGCCCATGTTGTTGTTGTTGTTCGGTGCCATCAAGTTGGACCCAACTCATAGCGACCCCTCCTTGGGTTTCTGAAGCAGTATCACTACAGAAGTAGATTGCCCAACCTTCCTTCCAAGGAGTGGCTGGTGGGTTTGAACTGCCAGGCTTCTGGTTATCAGTCAACTGCCTTAAGCCCTACACTAGAATTCTTCAATATAGCAATTTGAGGCTTAATTTTTTTCTTCAGTTCTTTCAGCTTGAAAAATGCTAGGCTTGTTCTTCCCTTTTGGTTTTCTAATTCCAGGTCTTTGCACTTATCAGTGTAATACTTTATTTTGTCTTCTTAGTCCACCCTTTGAAATCTTCTATTCAGCTCTTTTAATCATTTCTTTCATTGCTTTACTAATCTATGTCCAAGAGCAAATTCTCATATCCATTTTGGTCTTTTCTTCATTTCCTGTTTTTTGTTATTCCTTTTGCTTTCTTTGTGTAAAATGTTCTTGATGTTATCCCTCAACTCCTCTGGTCTTTGGTACTTGGTGTTCGGTGCATCAAATCTGTTCTTCACATGGTCTGTAAATTCAGGTGGGATATAATCAAGGTCATATTTTGGCTCTTGTGAACTGTTTTAATTTTCTTCATCTTCAATTTGAACTTTCATATGAGTAGCTAGCTGATGTTCTGTTCCACAGTCAGCTCCTGGCCTTGCTCTGACTGACAATATTGAGCTTCTCCATCCCTCTTTCTACAAATGTAATTGATTTCATTCCCATGTATTCAATATGGCAAGGTCCATGTGTACAGTCACCACTTGTGTTGGTGAAAAAGTATTTGGAATGAATAAGCCATTGGTGTTCAAAATTCTGCCATGTGATCTCTGGTATCATTTCTATCACGATGGTAGTCTTAGTATTTTCCAACTACCAATGCTTTCTTTTGGTTTCTAGATTTTGCTTGGCAATCACCAGTAATTATCAATACATCTTGATGGCATGGTTGGTCCATTTCAGACTGCAGAACTTGGTAATAATCTTCAATTTCTTCATTTTTGGCTTTAGTGTTTCATGAGTAAATGTGAATAATAGTAGTATTGACTGGTCTTCCTTGTAGGTATATGGATATTATCCTGTCACAGCATTGTACTTCAGGATAGATCTTGAAATGTTCTTTTTGATGATGAATGCAATGCCATTCCTCTTCAATTTGTCATTCTTGATATAGCAGACCATATGATTATCTAATTCAAAATGTCCCATACATGTCCATTTCAATTCACTAATGCCTAGGATACAGATCTTTATGTATTCCACCTCATTTTGACAACTTCCAGTTTTCCCAGATTTATATTCTGTACATTCCATGTTCCAATTATTAATGGATGCTTACAGCAGATTCTTCTCATTTTGAGTCATGCCACATCAGCAAAAATGAAAGTTCTGAAAGCTTTGCTCCATCCATGTCATTAAGGTTGACTCTACTTTAAGGAGGCAGCTCTTGCCCAGTCATATTATTAGTACCTTCCAACTCAAGGGGCTCATATTCTGGGTCTGAATCAGTCAATGTTTCACTGCTATTCATAAGTGGCTAATTTTTTCAGAAGTGGATAGCCCCACCCTTCTTCCCAGTCTGTCTTAGCCTGCAGTCTCCACTAAAACTTGTCCACCAAGGGTGACTGTTGGTATTTGAAATAGTGGTGGCATAGTATCACACCTCCCAGAAACACACAAACCACCACAGTACAAGGAAATGATGGATGAGTGGTGGGAACACTTTAATTAGGTTCCCAATAGTTGGATCTTGATCAAAAGAGAAACATTGTGGAACTTCAAATTCATACTGGATACATTGAGATGAGAAGAACCCCATATCTATTGCCTGGAAACAACTTTTAAACCTTGAATCAAAACTAACCCATGAAGTCATCTTTAAACTAAACAACAGTTTAGCTCAATAAATAATGTTTGTCTTGAGTATGATATCTTTTAAAGAACTGCCTATGGAAATCAAAATGGCAACAGTAACTTTAAAGCACAGATGAGAACTTCAAGGGTAAGAAAGTCTAAATTCACTGTAGTAAACAATGTGGGCAGATGTTACAATATATACAACATAAAATATGTAACCATTGTTAATGAACTGTAGATACAAAACTTGTTGAATGAGTGTATGTTTTGTTCTGTATGCTTTCACACATTCACAAAGTGTGGCTTACTGCTTAATGTGAACCAGTATTTCAGCATTAGATCTATGTACTTAACTTTCCCTTTTCAGGGTACATTCTCTTCCTTCTTGTGTATTCTCCAAAGAAGCTGAGGGGGAATTTAGTATTTTTATCTTGAGTCTCCTTTTCCTTTTAACTTGGAAAATAATTAACAAATATTATTGTTTTTCCCAAAAGACTTATAGGAACCTCATACATAGAAAGTCCCCATAAGCATTGCTTTGGGTGAAGGGAAGAGCAATGTACCAAAAATGAGTGATGAACACGGTGGCACTGAGGAAATGGTAGACACAGAGAGGTACACAGGAGAAAAAGAAAACAGAGATGAACCCTTTTGTATGTATAGTAGTGCATTGTCAGTGATGATAAGCATTGATTTATGGTTGGGTAGAATGATCAGGTATGTCTAGGCAGGGGTGTATATACACATGACCATGTATAGTGTTGGCAGATGATGTTTCTACATGTGTATTTATATGTGCTGTAAGAATATCTGGGTGGACAGTGGGACTGACAAGGGGCAAGGTTGTGGTGGCTTCTTGGCCACAGCCAGCTACCCTGAGGGAGCAAGTGGTTGGACCTGTGGTGGGCCTGGTAACACAGACATAGAGGGCATCAAGCTCAATTGGCATACTACACAAAAACATTGTTCTACATCCTTCTTTGGTGAATAACAACTGGGGTCTTAAAAGCTTGCAATTGGCCATCTACATGCAGTGAGAGGTCTCTCATTGTCCACAGCAGAAAGAATGAAGAAAACCAAAGACACATGGAAACAACTAGTCCAAGGGACTGGTAGACCATGTGATCCTCAGCCTATATGACCATGAGACCAGAAGAACTAGATGATGACCAGCTACCACTGTCAACCAGTCGGAAAAGGATCAGTGCAGGAGATCCTGGGTAGAGTGGGTGAACAATGTGGAACAAAATTCAAAATCATTTAAACAAACAAACAAAAAAGGACCAGGAGAGCCTGGTGAAACCCCTTAGACTGTGGCCCCTAGTTATCCTTAGGTATGGAACTGATCTCATCCCTGTGGCTTTCAGCCAAACAAAAGACAGGCATGTGTGTGAGCTCTTACATCAGGAAGATACACCTCTGGGAGTGATAAATTGTGGGAGAACAGAAGAGCAGTGTTTGCACAGAGAGATAGCTCAGGGTGGAAGGAGGGAGTGCATGGAAGGGAAGAACACAGGGAAGAGGTAACTATGTGGAGGAAGTGGGAAGAAAGCTGTTACTTTGTGAGGTATGGCAGTCAATGTCATTTAACAAAATGTGCATGAAATGCTGTGTGGAAAATCAATTTGCTCTATCAACTTTCACCCAAATCACAATATTTTTTTTTTAAAAAAGTGTCCAGTGACCTGAACTAATTTCCCAGGGTTCCGAAGAGAGGTATGCAGATTACCAGCATAGCGTGAAATTTATAACTCTTACTGTATTTTGTTTTATATTTCTTATTTCCCTCCCTGTCCAAACTAATTTATAACTTACTAAACTATGGGAACCTTTTCTTGTTTACAATACCCTTGTCCTTTTGGAATATAAAGAAATCTGGCAGTCAAGAGTGAGACACACTCAAAAATATCAAAGAATTAACATATACTTTCATGTTAATACTTGCAGTTACTAATCTTACATATCTCAACTCTGTTTACTCCAACAATTAAATAATATTACTCTTGTATGGTAAACATCCTTAAGTATTAATGCAATCACAAAGTTTGTAACAAGAATGTGCTTTTCATTATGTATATTTTCTCTTGAATGATATGAATTTTGCTGCTCTTCTTTCCATAGTAGTGGAAACAGAGCTAGTAAGACTCTTTTGAAGCAAGGCTAAGTTTCTATGTTCCACCAAATCGTAAAATGTCTTATGATATAATATCATACTACATTATATTTAGAGAAAGTATTATTTGATCGACGGCACATAACCACAACAACATCAACATTATTTGATTGTCAAGAATAAGTCTGACCTAAGACATTTCTCACTCATAAGAGTCAAGTGAAAACAACCCAATTCAAACATGGGTAAAAGACTTGAACAGACACTTCACTAAAGATGATATGCTGGTGGCCAACAAACACATGAGGAATTTCTCACAATCATTAGTCAGTAGAGAGATGCAAATCAAAACAATGATGAGATATCATCTCACTCCAGCAATAATAGCAAAGTTCAACAGGACAGAAAATAACAAATGCTAGTGAGGTTGTGGAGAGATTGGAACTCTTGTGCACTGCTAATGGGATTGTAAAATGGCATAACCATTGTGGTATACGGTATGGAGTTTCCTTATAAAACTGAAAATAGAAATACCATTTGACCCACAATTCCATTACTAGGAATATATCCTAAAGAGGTGAGAGACAGACTACGAACAGACATATGCACAGCTATGTTCATCGTAGCACAATTCACTATAGCAAAGAGATGGAAACAACCTAAATGCCCATCAGTGGATGAATGGATAACCAAATTATGGTACATTCACACAATGGAATACCATGCTACATTAAAGAACAATGAAGGATATGCAAATCATCTCATAATGTAGATGAGCCTGGAGGACATTATGCTGAGTGAAATAAGTCAATCACAGAAGAACAAATATTGTATGAGCCAATTACTGTAAAAAGACAAAGAAGGGTTTGCTTAAGAAAGGGAACTCACTTTGTAGGTTACCGGGGTGGGGAGGGAAGGGTGGGGATTAATTTCAGGTTAGTTGGAGCCCACACGCTGACATGGGTAAGGGGAGGGATGTATAGAAAGAGTCTGTGACCACCATGATAACATTAGGAAAAGGGAGGACACTGAATTGTGCACAGAAGAGATAGATGACAGGTGCTAATACCAACCAGTACATCCACAATAATGCATTACCATTAACACCAAACACGAGGCTACAGATAAACACATAAACATCTGAGAAGATCAGATGGGGCTCAGTGAACAGGATTATACTCTAGACCAAGGATAGATTCAGGTGAGACTAATCTTGCACAGATTCTGTTGATACAAAATACCTGCAATCCTTACAGAAACAACAGAAGATAGACATAGAGTAATCACAGACACCCAGACACTGTGGGAGAGAGATCCAATGGATCTACCAACTCAGGACCATAGTACTGGGGTGCACCAGACTCAATTGACACAACAAAATACACAAAAGTCTTGTTCCTCATCCTACACTGGTTAGCAGTGACTGGAGTCTTAATAGCTCTCAAAAGGCTATCTAAGATGCAACTAATGGTCTCCTATCACCAGAAGTGAAGAAGGAGGGGGAAAAAAAAAAAGGGCATTTGGAAGCAATCAGCCCTAGGATATAATGGCCCTCAAGACCAGAAGAACAAGATGGTGCCTGGCTACCAATGCCAACCACTCAGGAAAGGATCAAATCTGGAGATCCTGGATAGAGTGGGACGAAAAACGTGGAACAAAATCCAAAAACTCAATAATGACCAGAATTACTGGTCGGAGGGAATCTGAGGAGATGCCCAGTACCATACCCTGGGCCTGGAATAAAATTCACTCTCAGCCCAATAGTAAACAAGATGTACATGCAGACCATTCAACCCAGGGTGACACACCTACATACTCTATGGAAATGCATCCCTTGGAGCAACAGACCACAGGGCACCAGAGGAGCAACATTCCCAGAGGAAATGCAGGACACACAGGAGTGCATAACTATGAGGGGGGTGGGAAGAGGGAGGGTTACTGGGCAGGGAGGGGAGGGGACTGGGTTAGGGTTGGGGATGGTAAATGGGGAGTGAAACTAAATATACACATAATGTTGAATGTAAAACAAACTCTGCTCTGTAAAAATTTAAAAAAAATAAAATAATAGTGATGTAGGTGAATTCTCCTAAAATTGTTGTGTTGTTGTTGTTGTTGTTATGTGCCGTCGAGTTGGCCCCGACTCATAGCGACCCCTCCTTGCGTTTCCAAGGCAGTATCACTACGGAAGTAGGATTGCCCACTCCTAAAATTAGGCCATATAAATAGCATGTCTTATTTCAATATGAAGTTATAAACAAGTGATCCATAGTAATTGCTTTTTTTTTTTTTTCTGATACCTTTCCATGTCTGAACTTGAGTCAATGATTACATTAAATTTCCTACAATGACAATCTACTCAATGTAGGACTAGTTGAAAGACAAGAGAAAAGAATAAGTCAATGTTTTCTAGGTGGATTTATTATGAAAAAGATCAACTCAGGAGTTTGACATTAGGGACATGTAGTATTCTTTGATGGAAAATATACAATAATAAATAATGCCTGACATTTATCTAGAACTGTGTACTTATCAAAGGTTTGTCACATACATTATTTCATTAAATTAACTCATTGAAAAGTCAGTTTGGGATCTGACTATCTCTCTAGCCATGTGAAAAACAGAAAATCATCCTCATGCCAATTTCCCCATAAGGACATAATTTCTCTCAGTTGTGCAAAATATCACAACTAGGCAATTTAACCCAATTATTCCTTTAAGCTAAACATATAAATTATTGATAAATAATTATAGTATTACTTTCTTGAGTACAAGATGTTTATATCAGTCAGAGAATATATGGAAGAGTTTCTCATGAACTCTCAACGCCACCAATGGGTTTAACAATTATCAAAAAGATAGTCTTTATTAGCTTATGTTTGTGTAGTAGGCATTGTACTCCACAGAGAGGATTCCAGCCTTCAAGGAACTAAACTACCATGGTTTCCAAATAAATCTCCTTATTTCTTACAAAAACAGCTAACTACACATTTAAAAAAAGAATGATAGTACCATGTAGACAGCCACTGTGTCAATCCATCATATTGAGGGTCCTCTGCTTTTTCGTTGACCTTCTCCTTTACAAACATGATATCCAGAAGTTTCCCACCCACAAACCACTGCCATCGAGTCAGATCCAACTCATAGTGACCCTCCTTGGGTTTCTGAGGTGGTATCACTATGGAAATCGATTGCCCAACCTTCCTTCTGACGAGTGGCTGGTGGGTTTGAACTGCCAGCCTTTTGCTTAGCAGTCAAATGCCTTAGGCACTATGCCACCAGAACTTTCTTGTTGTTCTTAGGTGCTGTCAAGTCGTTTCTGACTCATAGAGACCCCATGCACAGCAGAACAAAACATTGCCTGATCCCGCACCAGCTCCATGATCCCTGCTATACTTGAGCCCATCATCGCAGCCACCATGTCAATCCATCTTGTTGAAGGCCT
>NW_006921615.1:13955402-13994520 GCF_000298275.1 Orycteropus afer afer
GTTTCAGAGTCTCTTCTGTCATCCAGAACTTTAGGGAGAGACTATTCCTAGATGACATTATTTTTTCAGAAAGTGCTTATTTACATTTTTTCTGGAGTGAAATGTCCCATAGGAAGAGTAACAGAAAAAAAAAAAAAAAAGAAAGAAAGAAAGGAGAAGATGCTGGGGAAGAACATTGTTTAGCTTAGTGTATATTTGCAGAGAGCAGCTCTTCATTGGTGATGCCAGGTCTAGACTACAAGATCTTCCTCCAGATGTTGGGCTTCAGTTCTAATCTAGTGGGAATTTTATCAGTCAAATCCTTATACTGAGAGCAGTTATGAAACTACAGGGATGTGGTATAATTGAGGTAATTCTTTAAAAAGAAAATAAAAAGCTCAGTACATCAGACAAGCCCCATGGCACCTGGGTGATCTTCAGGTGCATGGAGCCCCTCCTCTGGGTGTGAAACTCTGGCTTCGCTCCTTCTGAGGCATCTCTTTATCTCCAGCTCATCTTTCATCAATGTCTGTCAATGGAATATCACAATTCCCTGATTGGGAAAGCAATTCTTATGGAATTACAGAAATGAAAAAAAGTTTCTGGTAATGGAAATCCCCTTCACCTTAAATCAATATTTTATTCATGTTTAGAAAATACCAGATTATTGCTGTTTTTAATCTGCTGAAGTATTTCCTGTTTTATTTCAGAAACCGATGTGTGACAAACCAGGAGGGTCTTGGGCCAATTCCAGATCAACTAAAACTAAAAAGTAACAATCAACTATTCAGTTGATATCCTTGCCAGATTTTATACAAAAATGTAAAAGAGGTATATAAATTGCAGAAGGATCAGATTAACAGTAACCTGAAAACTCAGTTTCAGCTATGATTAATGTAAAAGCCATCCAGTCCTTTCTGTAGTGGCCAGTCATATTTATATAAAATGTGAGGGATATAGACAAGTATAGCATAGGAAAACATTTTCTTGATTGTTTGAAGGGGGAAAGAATTGCCTTTTTAACTTACACACCTGAGTTTTCTGTCCTTGTTTTTTTTTTTTTTTTTCCCTTGGCCTTGCACCTGGAGGAAATACTGATCAGGGATGGATCAGTGGCTCTAAAAATTAATTTCATCCCTGAAATTCTATAACTCTGTAATCACATTAATCATAAAATTAGAAAATGATAGAAGTAGGAGGAAACAGCATTCAATCTTCAAGTATTAGGCACCTGTTCTGTGTTGAGCTCTATCTAGTCTAATCCCATTTTATAAATATGTGAAGTCAATGAAGACTTAATGAGTGCTCTGAAGTCATTCAGTCAATTGGAATCAGATCCAAGCCTGGAATCCAGGACCTTGAATCCAAAGCAGTTCTTTTCCCTCTGAGCCACGCTGATTAGTCTCCCACAGTCATATTTCATTTATACACCCAGGCAATGTGTGAACAAGTCTCAAAATTGTGTTACCTTAATGTACAACTTGGGAAAATTGTATATAAATGAAAAAATTACCTAATTGCTAACTAGGCCTAGGGACAAAATTTAAAAAAGAAAGCTATGTATGACCCACAAACACTAAAAATGCTAATAAAATTTGAAGGCAGCAAGCATGATCCATTGAACTGTCAATTGAAAGAAAAACAAATCAAATCCATTGACTGGATCTTTGTCTGCAGGCCATTGTGGGAAAAGGATAAACAACAAAACTCTGATAAGTTTGTGGTATTCTTAAGGCAATTGAGAACTAAGGTTTCCAATGATGGGAATTGGCAAAGGCTGCTTAAGGGAAATAAAACACCTCAATACATACCCTACTTCAGGTTTATAACAATCTTTACCTTCTGGTGAAGAATCACTATATCACCAATACTATATCAAATGTATTTCCTCAAAATTCATGTGTTAACTGTACTTAACTTTCTAGGAAGACTGCTGAATGTTGTTATTAAACATCTTAAGCTTGTCACATTTCCCATATATAATTACTTTTCCAAATAATGTATCATGTTTCCCTTATTATTGTTGTTTCAAAATTCATCATAACTATCTCATTTTCAGAAAGTAAAGTTTAGAAAAATTAATCAGTGACAGAAGTTCTGCAATCTGTAGTGAACCAGACAGCAGTCTGCTGACATATACTGCTTCCCTTTAATATCCTGGTGTGCAAAGGAAGGAAAACATAGTCAACACCAATTCTACACAATGGCTCAAGTAATTTATCAATTACCTAAAAGCTAGTTTTTAACAATAATTTTGTCTCCTAACATGCCACATTTCCTTATACTAGTTATATTCATTCAGTAATGCAAAGTTATTTTGATATGTATCTAATTGTCATTGTGGATAGTTGCTGTGGAGTCAGAACCAAGTCATGATGACCCCATATACAATACAATGAAACATTATAGGGTCCTGCACCATCTTAATGACCATTTTTTATTCCCGATTCCATTGTGGTGTCTACTGCTTATTTTGAATGTCTTCCAACCTCAGGAGCTCACCTCCCAGCACTACACTGGACAGCATTCTGTTAAGATGCATAAAATTTTCACTGGCTAATTTTTGGAATAACAAGGACTGTGAAGATGGTGCAGGCCTGGGCAGTGTTTCATTCTAGTGTGCATAATGTTGCTATAAGTTGGAGCTGACCTGATGGCATCTAAAAACAACAAGGCAATTTTTAGAAGTAGATTGTCAAACCTTTCCTCCTGGTCTGTCTTAGACGAGAAGCTACACTGATACTTGTCCACCATGGGTGACCCTGCTGGTATTTGAAATACTAGTGCCATAGCTTCTAGATTCATAACATCATCCAAGCTGCCACAGAACAATAAACTGACAGACTGATGAGCCTTAATTAGAAAAGTAAACCACTACCAAAACCACCTCAATGCATTTACAATCTAAGTAAATTTTACGTTTGTTTTAATTTTTCACAAAGATATTCCATTCATGAACATTGCTATTGAAACATAATACTCAGAACGAACTAATTGAATATATCATTCAAATTATAGTAGTTTGGGAAAACAAGGCAGAATAGAAGCTAAATTTTGCCAATCCATATCTACCATGGGCTGTCACTCCTATGGTACATCTAAAGACAGGACCAAAATGTCAATGGTTCTAACCCACCAGACATCTGAGAAAGATGAGGTGGTTTGCTTCCATAAAAATTCACAGTCTTGGAAAACCTACAGGGCTGTTCTACTCTGTCCTGTATGGTTACTGTGAGTCAGAATTGTCTCAATGGCAGTTTCCCACACACACACACATCCCTATGGTACATCCAAAAATAGGACAAGTTTTCACCATGGGTGTGAGACACAGAAATGGGGAGAGAGAAAGTGATGGTAAAATATTTATCTAACTGCTTTCACTCTGATTTTGTCTTTAACTGGTGTTCAAGACATAAAGCTGGTGCCTGGAATATCTAATCTGGACTCCAGAAACACTACTGCTGATTATCCTTACAGCCACATCTTAAATAATGCTGTCTAGCCAGCCAATTGTATAGCATAATCTTCCACTAAGCATTATAAAAATGCTATCCTACCTCTAACTTTCATAAAGAAAAGTAATTGATATTGATAACAATGCCTTAGCAAACACAGATGAAAACTCTTATATTGATGTAATCAACTACTTTTCTCCAGATAATTGCCACTTTGGCTGAGAAACTGAAAGCAAGCCAGCCTAAAATGCTTTTAAAAACTTCAGTCAACGTTCCATCCAAGAATGAAGAAATAAAAAGCCCGAGGGCAGGATCATGGACTTCACACACCATTCTTAACATTGCCCAATAACACATATTTACATTACCAGGACTTGTCCTCCAAATTTGACCTGGGGTTGGCCTCTAAATCTGTGCAGGGAAGGGAAAGGACAGGAGCCATATAGTCCAGGAAAACTAGAAACAAACTGTCTTATTAAATTACCCATATTTGCAACTAAGCTTAAAATAACACACACCCGCCAGTCTTCAGCACTAAGGTCTACATCTTACTCTCAGATATACTAAAACACCACAGTAGTTCTTGCTTCATTTACTCTATTTCTTTGGCTCTTCATCCAATTTCTTTTAAATAATATGTTGTTGGTTTTTAGTGATGTTTACACAGCAAGTTAGTCTCTTATTTAACCATTACTACATATATTGTTCAGAGACGTTGATTAAATTATCAAAATTTTTTTTAACATTCTAATTAATTTCCTTCTGGATGTTTTGCTTCCAGTATATGGTTTCCCTGTCCCCCCTACCCTTTCATGTTTGCCTTAGAGAATTATTGACCATTTGATCTCATAGAGACAATTTTTTTTTTAAGGTGCACAGTACTCACTGGTAATATTCTTTATTTTATGAATCAATCTGTTATTTAGCTAAAAGGTACCTCAGGGAGTAGTTTCAGTTCAAGATTTACAGACTATCTCAGAGCAATATTCTTGGGGAGTCCTCCAGTCTCAACTGGTCCAGTAATTCTGGACTTTTTAAGAACTTGAGTTTTTTTCCACATTGTTCTCTCCTATCAGGATTCATCTACTGTGGCTCTAATTGGAATGGACAGTAGTAGTAACCAGACTTCATCTGGTTCTTCTGGTCTCAAGGTAGATGAGGCTGTGGTTTGTAGGCTGTTGTTAGTTTTATAGACTAGTTTCATCTCTGAGTCTTTGGTTTCCTTCTTTCTCTTTTGCTCCAGATGAGATGAAATGGATAGATGCCCGGTCACAAGCTTATTTATTTTTATAAAATGCATTTTATTGAAATATAATTTATGTACAGTGAAATACACAAAACTAAAATGACATGAGTTAATGCCTTTTTCTTTTCTTCTTTATTTTTTTGCAGTATTCCCTCCCCTCCCCTTCCATCCCTGGTAACCAACAAAGAAAGTATCCTTCCATATACAAACCTTTCCTTGACTTTTCACAATAATGAACTAATACAATATCTGTCCTTCTGTGATTGACTTATTTCACTCAGCATAATGTCCTCCAAGTTCATCCATGTTACATGGTGTTTTGCAGAGTCCACATTATTCTTTAGTGTTGCATAGTATTCCATTGTGTGTATGTACCACTGTTTGGTTATCCATTCTTCTGATGATGGGCATGTAGGTTGTTTTCTTCTTTTTGCTATTGTAAATAGTGCTGTGATGAACATGGATATGCCTATATCTGTTCTTGTCCTGGTTCTCACTTATTTAAGATATATACCTAATAATGGGATTGCTGGGTCAAGTGGTATTTCTAATTCCAGCTTTTTAAGGAATCACCATACTGTTTTCCACAGTGGTTGTATCATTTTACAGTCCCGCCAGCAGTGTCTGAGAGTCCCAATCTCTCCACTTCCTCACCAACATTTGTTATTTTCTGTCCTATTGAACTTTGCCATTAGTGCTGGAGTGAGATGGTATCTTGTTTTGATTTGCATCTCTCTGATGGCTAATGATCACAACCATTTCTTCATGTATTTGCTGGGCACCTGCATATCCTCTTTGGTGAAGTGTCTATACATGTCTTCTGCCCATTTTTTAATTGGATTGTTAATCTTTTTTGCTATTGAGGAGTTGGAGTTTTCTATATTTTAGAGATAAGTGCCTTATCAGTTATGTAATTATTGACAAGTATGAATTTGTTGCTATCATTTTGTTATGTGTTTTTTCGTGGTATTGATTTCTTTGTTTCATATAATTTTCTGTGCTGAGCTCATTTTGTTTATGAATCATGTTATCACTTTCTTCATTGCTATTGTTTTAGTATTTGCTAAATATTTGTGCTGGTCCTCTTTTTTATTTTGATGTGAAGGTTTATCATTTTTCTTTGTGGTTACCCTGTGATTTATAATTTTCTTTCCAAGTTTAGAACAGTCAGTTCTACCTTGTAGTTGTCTTGACTTCCCTACCATTTAGAAGTTCTGTAATGACACAATTAGAAGTTCTGTATCTACACAATTTTTCCCTCTTTTTGGTTTGTAGTTGTCCTCATTTGTCAATTAATGACTCTTGTTCCCTGTTCACAATCTTGTGGGCTTATTTATTTTGGATATTTCAATAACTGGGTTGGTTTCTGCATTATGTCATTATGTGGGTTAATGGTCGGTTGTTGTTTGCTGTTGTTGGTTCTCTGTCCGTATGACTCCCTTTAGCATCTCTTGTAAGGTTGGTCCAATTTTAACAATTCTCTTAATTTCTGCTTATCTGGAAATGTCCTAATTTCATTATCACATTTGAGGGAAAATTTTGCTTGGTATATAATTCTTGGTTGGAAATTTTTCTCTTTTGGGGTTTTATATATATATCATCCCACTGTCTTCTCACTTGCATGGTTTCTGCTGAGAAATCAGAGCTTATTCTTACTGGTTGTCCTTTGTAAGTAACTTTTTGTTTTTCCCATGCTATTTTCAGGATTCTTTCTCTGTCTTTGGTTTTGATGAGTTTGATGATGATATATCTTGGTGATTTTCTTTTGTGGTCTATCATGTTTGGTGTTCATTGGATTTCCTGAATGGATATATTCTCATCTTTCATCATATCAGAAAAATTCTCTTCCAACAAATATTTAACAATTTTCTCTGTAGGTTTATTTGTCTCCTCCTGTTCTGGAAAGTTATTCCTTTTGATGGTATCCCAGATGAATCTTAGGCTTTCTTCATTTTGTTTTGATCTTTTTTTCTGATTGATCCCTTTCCAAAGAAGTGTTCAGGTTTTTGCCTTCAATCTCCCTAATTCTGTCTTCCATTGATTCAATTCTGCTCCTTTGCCTGCTCAATGTGTTATCTATTTCTGAAAATTTAATTTTAACCTTCTGGATTTCTGTCTGTAGATTTTGTATCATTTCTAATTTTTCATTTATTTTGTCATTTTTTTTCTTGTATTGCATTTCAAGATTGTTTTAAGGTTTTCTCTGTGTTTTCCTTGATCTGTCTCTCAATTCATTTAAGGTACCTAAATATAATGCTTTTGAATTCTTTCAGGGAGTTCCAATGCTGCATCTTCCTCAGGGATGTGTTTTGGGTCTGTATCCTAGTCCCTTGTTTCTACCACTTTATCTTGCTTCTTTGTGTGGACTGTGATGCTCTGTTGTCTCAGAGGCATTGTGACATTTTTGTGTTTATATTTAATCGGTAATTGTATGTTGGAGTGAGTTGCCCACGATTTTTGTTTTCTTTGTTTTGTTTGTATGTTATTGGTGTAAGCAGGATACTGTGTTGTGCTCTACTCTTTGTTAGTTGGCAGCAGTTATACACTCACCGCCTGTCTCCTTTCCTGTTGTCAGTCTCACATATGTCCCCATCATCCTTGGCAAATGGAGTCTGTTCTTAGATCCTGTTTTCATTCAGGTTTTTTCCACTAGTTGGTGCCTAATCCACTTCTGTATACTTCCTTTCAAAGCTCAGGGCTCCAGTATTATCTTCTGTATCTCTGTCAGTTGGTTTCTCTTTTCTTTGTTGAAGAGGGTCTGTGTAGCTTGTCTGCCTATTCTGCCATCTTCCAGTGACAAGTTTTTAATATCCCAGACACTACTTACCAAACAGAATGTAGACCACAGACTTTGCAAACTATATTATGCCAAATGTCTTTATGTACTTTTAAACACAGATGAAAGGGCCTATGCCATTTCCTAATTTGCTATAAAATCTTGTTTTAAAGCAAATGTATACCTCTCATTAAAAAAAAAGTACATACTGTCTTTTAAGACATGGTATTTGAACAGTTTCTGTTAACTAAAAGAATAATTTTTAGTTGTTTTAAAAAAATTAAAAAATAAGCATTATTAGGAAATTTTGAGTCATTACAATTTTAAAATAAAGAAGTATAGGGAGATGAAGGTATTTGAAATAATATTTAAAGTTTCTTGGTACTTTCACCCTGTATTGTTTTAGTCTCTGTATTTAGCATCATGCACTGCCTGGCTATACCAGTTGCCTAGCTGAATTAAATCATTCAATTAATCAACAAACAACAAACAAAATGGATATAGTTTTACCATTTTGGTCATATAAATGTATCTCGATCTGAGGATGTTTTTTCCCTTAAATTGATCTAGTTAATATCTCTTATTACAAGCAGAATGAGATCAAAGGTACATAACAGTGGGAGCTTTATATTATGCTGTCCTAAGGGTGCATAACACAGAACACCTTAGGTAGTGAAGAGTACATTTAATGAGATCATTTTGTACTCAAGAACTAATCCCCTTGGATGAGGACCAAGTGGGAAGAACAAGTCCTACTTTATATAAAGTGTTACATAAAGTATGTTAGGAAAAAAAAAAAATGAGGTGAAAAATTATATTAACAGATGCTATGTAATATAATCTTTTTACAGAATCACTTCATAATCCAAATTGTCTTTATTATCTAGTTATAATTTAATACTTAGTAGAAATAAGTATTTCAAATTATGGCTTTATTAATTGGTTCATATGTAGGAAATTACCATAGAATAACAAAATATTACTCAAAAACTATTTTACCACATTTATAAAGAACTGGTTGGTTTATAAGGAGCATAATCTTCTTAATAAAATGTTGAAACGGAAGTATTTTCCCATCTCACAACATTTGTGTTTAAGTAATATGTTGATATTCACACAGTTAATAAATGTCTTAGTCCTCTAGTGCTTCTATAACAGAAATACCTCAAGTAGATGGCTTCAAGAAACATAAATTTATTTTCTTACAGTTTAGGAGGCTAGAAGTCTGAGTTCAGAGTACTAGCTCTACAGTCTGGGTGGAGGCCCCTGTTCAGTGCTGTGCCATCCTCACAATCATTTTCATGAGCCCATTGCTGCAGCCATAGTGTCTATGTATGTCATTGAGTGTCTTCCTCTTTTTTGTTGACCCTCTATTTTACCAAGCATGATGTCTATCTCCTGACAACATGTCCAAAATATGTGAGATAAAGTCTCCCCATCCTTGCTTCTAAAGAACATTCTAGCTGTACTTCTTCCAAGACTGATTTGTTTGTTCTTCTGGTAGTCCATGGCACATTCAATATTCTTTACCAAAATTACAACTCAAATGCACTGTGGTCTTCTTTATTCATTGTGGTCTTCTTTATTCATTGTCCAGCTTTCACATGTATATAAAGCTTTTGAAAATACTATCGCTTGGGTCAGGCACATCTTAGTCTTCAAAGGGACATCTTTGCCCTTTAATATTTTAAAGAGGTCTTTAATGAAATATGTTGTTTGATTTCTTGACTGCTTCATCCATAGGTGTTAATTGTAGAGCCAAGAAAAATGAAATCCTTGACAATTTCAGTTGCTTTTCTCCATTTAGCATGATGTTACTTATTGGCCTAGTTATGAGGATTTTTGTTTACCTTATATGGTTTTCTTTATATATATATTGAAGCCTGTGGTCTTTGATCTTCATCAGTAAGAGTTTCAAATCCTCTTCATGTTTAGCAAGCAAGATTGTGTCATTTGCATATCGTAGGTTGTTAATGACTCTTCCTCTAATCCTGATGTCAAATTATTCTTCATATAATCCACCTTCTCAAATTATGTGCTCAGCATACAGACTGCATAAGTATGGTGAAAGGATGCAACCCTGATACATATCATTTCTGATTTAAAACCATGCAGTTTCCCCTAGTTCTGTTTGAACAACTGCCTCTAGGTCTACATACAGACTCCACATGGGCATAATTTAGTGTTCTGGAATTTCCATTCTTCACAATATTATCCTTAAACATTATTTCTTGTTATCTAAAAATCAAGTTTTACTGGGTATTCTATTTTTGGGGATTTTCTTGTTTGTTTTCCTAAATCTGGCAACCGTACACCAGAGTTACATACAGAAAATATAAATCCAGCTTTGGCATTCCCACCTTCAAACCATTAAATGGCATCCTCGGACGGAAGGTTGGGTAATCTACTTCCATAGTGATACCGCCTCAGAAACCCAAGGAGGAGTCGCTATGAGTCAGGTCTGACTTGACGGCACATAATAACAACAACAACATAAATATTAGAATACAGTTTCATTTCATTTAAACATGTTAAATCTTTTCATGATACTACTTCCTTCTCTCCAATATCATCTTCCACTTCTTCCCACCTTCCCATGTTCCTATTTATAAGTCTATGTCTTTCTTAAAATTTCACATTATCCAGGAATTCCAATCTGATTAAGGTATCTAATTCCAATTCATCTCTAACCATATAGCAAACAATATCTTCCTTTTCTTTCTCACTTCCATCCTTATCCTCACCTATGCCCTCTCATTAGCCTTAAATGTATTTTTTGTGCTTCTAGAAAATCCTTTAAATATCTCTTTAATTTAGTAAACACTACATTGTATTATATTTACACTACTCTCCTCCACAATACACATCTTTTGAGAAGAGAGATTATGTCTTTTTTTACCTCTGTATCTCTAGTTCCTAAAATAGTGACTGGGATTTACTATGTGTGGTACTGACGTGGACCCAAAGATATGGCTCCTCATAATTCCTACAGTTTTGGTAGAGTTATCCCACATTCTGAAAACAAAGCAGCAGTGAATTATCATATCTTTCAATAGCAACAATAGAGAATTTCCAAAAAAGGATTTTAGTAATATTTAACAAACGGTTGTCTGTATTAACAGACAAAAGTCCCTCACATTTAGAGATCCATTCATGTTATTCATCCATCTATTCAAGAATCATTTATTTAGTGGCTAGTAAAGGTAATGGTCTCTGGTGGCATAGTACCTAAGGCATTTGACTGTTAACCAGAAGGGTGACAGTTCAAACCCATCAGCCACTTCTCAGAAGGAAGATTGGGAAACCACTCTTCATTGTAGGAAATTATCAAAGAGGAGTACCATGAAGAAAGCTTTTATTAGTTTGGAATTCATAGTCAGAGAAAAAGGGAGGTAAAAGGCTGGTGTAGAAGTCTCATTATTCTTCAACCTTTAACTCACAAAGGACACTGAAGTTAGGATAACAGATGCATACAGGTGATGCAAAAGTGGAGACAGTAAGATTTATTGAGAAGACTCTTGGTTGATGACAGAAGTGTCCTGTAGGTCCAAAACAGGTAAGTTGAGAATTAAGGTCACATGTTCTCCATCCTCAGACATAATGTATGCACTGGGAAAATAAATCCCCCTCTCACCTGAGTGTCAAAATCATTGTTTATAAAAGTAAAGTAGTTAAAGAGAGACTATCTCATTCTAAAATACTCTACCCCAGAGTGGCCTATTATAAAACTTGATTATTTCTAGACAATTTGGAAATCGATCCCTTTCATGGAGACTTGCATATGACCTGGACATTTTGGTTACATCAAGAGGTACATCTGGAATAGGTGCATTTTCTACCTCTTAATGAATTTACAGCCAATATGCTTATGCTTAACAGTTCTCCTACCCTGCCCTAGCCTTCTTTATGATATAATTATAAATTCACTAAGGTCATTCTTGCCCCATGACTTCGTTTTGCTACCTCATCTTTCAGTGCTGCTGCTTATTTCTGTTGTCTTCTGGCAGACATACCTGTCACTATGCCAATTACCAATATCTATTTAGCTTCTCCTTCTGACCAAATGGACTTCTTGTTCTCCCACCGATGACAGTCTTAGAAAGCTACAGCCAAACTGGCTGTTAGCTTCTGACCTCTCTAGAGACATTATTATGGTAATTGCAGGGCTGGAAGTTGCAGAGACTAGGCCAATTACACCTGTCCTTTTCCAATTCATCCTGGATTTAAATTACTCTTACGGGATAGAGAACATGATTTGATCAGCTGAATAACAACTTTTCCTCTATTCTTGTGAAATTTGGAGACAGACGTTCCTAATTATGCTTGTCAATAAGACATAATGACCCAGTATGTCTTTAAATAACATCATTCTTTATCAAGGAAACTAATGCATTATAATGGATAAAAACTACCAAAAAGAGGGTAGTTGTGAGGATTTAGTGAAGTAAACAATATTTAAAACACTTAATTTGGTGCCTCATGTATAACAGGAATATTTATATGTGTTAGTAAAGCACATGTTTTACAATCAACAGACCTAAGTTCAAATTCTGGCTTGAGTACTTACAAGCTGTATGAACCTTAATTGTATTAATAGGTAACTCATCAGTTATTTTAAAGCAAACATATCTTTAAAATACGACTCTTCAAATATGACAAAGCATAAACTGAAAACAAGATATCCAGTGTTTTACCTTATGGTTATTTTACTATAAATGGTATGTGTGTGTATATATATACACACACACACATGAGTGTTTAATGTTAATAAGTCTTATAGACAATATATTTGTATATATTTAAATCTGTGAAATTATACACAGTTAATTCTATAAATGGATAGCTGTGGCATATATATATATTATGTTAAAAAATATATATGGCCTGATTATGGCTAAATAAATATGTTTTTTTAATTGAATTATATAAAACAGGAGAGGAAAGCTTTTACATTCATTTTAAAATTAAATATTCTTGTCAAGCATCATAGTAACAACAATGTATAATAATATATTCCTATTAATCTAAATTGAAATTAACTACATATATCTTTTTTATTTTCATTAATTCTAAGTAGAATGCTTGTTTAATTTTGAGTCCTACATTTCCAAAAGGGAGCTCTGGTAGCGCAGTGCCTTAAGCACTTGACTGCTAACCAGAAGGCTGGCGGTTCAAACGCACCAGCCACTCCTCAGAAGGAATGTTGGGTAATCTTCCGTAGTGATACCACCTCAGAAACCCAAGGAGGGGTCGCTATGAGTCGGGTTGGACTCAACAGACATAACAACAACAACTACAACATTTCTGAAAATGCTCCCCTAAAAACAAAAAACCTCACTGCTGTTGAGTAGATTTCAACTCATAGTGACCCCCTCCTTGGGTTTCCAAGGCAGTATTCACTATGGAAGTAGATTGCCCAACATTCCTTCCAAGGAGCAGTTGCTGGTGGGTTTGAACTACTTGCCTCTGGTTAGCAGTCAAATGCCTTAGGCACTACACCACCAGAGTTCCGAAGAAATTGTACTTGAAAGGCAATTTGAGAATCAAAAGAAATCCAGTTGGTTCAGTAATTCAAGAGTCTTTGTAAAGCTTCCTGAAGTTTTCCTAATTTGAAGTCCTTTCCAGAAATAAAAATATTTGAGGCCTTAAATCAAGAGATATCCATCCTCAGTCCTAGCATGATTGTCAATTCCTCTGCCAATCTTTTGTTTATTGGAAGTAACCACTTAAGTGAATCTGGAAAGGGCAAAGTTGGACTTTATTTGAAAAGAAAAGAAAAGAAAAACCCTCTGCCTTGAATGGAAGAACCTATTCTCTATTTATTCTCTTTTCCATCATCCCTATGAGATATTGACAGTTTTATTCTCTGGACTCCAGAAATCTTACCAGAATGTTATAAATTATCCCCCTACAAAGAAATCAGAGTATAGTCTAATACCTTTACATAATGGTTTTGCACAGGTACACATGGCTCCCCTTTACTGAGATTCATCATTGTTTTTACATCTACTTAAATTCTTTACCCAAAAAAAAAAAACTGTACAGGAATATGAAAACTACAAGGCTCTATTCCAGTAACCCCATTACTGCTAATAAAACCACTTTCTCTCTCTCAGCTCGCTTCTTTAACTGAAGGGGATAAAAATTACCAAAAAGAGGGTAGGTATGAGGATTTAGTGAAGTAAACAATATTTAAAATACTTAGTTTGGTGCTTCATGTGTATTAGGAATATTTATATGTGTTAGTAAAGCACATGCTTTGCAATCAACAGACCTAAGTTCAAATTCTGGCTCAAGTACTTACAAGCTGTATGAACCTTAAGCAAGTCATTTAAATTCTGTAAGTGTGAGTATTAAATGAAATAATGTATATAAAGTTCTTAGCACTCCCTTAACCTACCCCTGGAATATCCCTCATTGGTCCTTGCCATTTTCTTTCACTTTTGGCTTTCACTCTTTCCTTGAATAATCAAGTCATAAACCTGTACATTGTTTAAGTACTAGTTGTACACTTGCATTTCCATTTATCTGGAGGAAGATGAGTTTCTTCATGATTTTCCTGCCTGGTCTTGGTTATATGCTGCTTTGACCATCTAAGATCTCCAACTTTGCGATTTTTCAAACCAGGTGTTGGCAAGCAATCCTCTCACTCACAGAGCCCTTCATTGGTAGATAGTAAATAAGCTAATGGGGTCAATACATGTGCAGTGGCTACTGTAATTCATGAAATCAGTGATGAAACTAAAAGGACACTTACGACCTGACGCAGATTTCAATCTCTGTGTTTGTCCTCAGATTCTTCAAAAGTCCCTTCAGAAAGCACATTTAGCCTCTCAGCCCCCAAAAGTGTTCCAGTCCTTCATTATTAAAGTTCAAATTCCATTTATCTTGACATTATGGAAGCATCTTTTCAATTCCAGTCAAATAACATTTAAGGACTACTCTGCTTTTGGGTTTTTACTCCAGTTATTTCTACTCCCCATTTTGGTGAAATAGAGGTGGACACAGTGTTATTTCAAACCACTGTGAGAGTTCAGCATATAAAGCAACAGATGTCAACTTAAGTGTGCCTCAAATCTCCGGCAGAGCTTGTTAAAGTATAGATTGCTGAATCCCCAGCAGAGTAAGTCTAAGGTGGGGCTTGAGAATTTGCATTTCAATCAAGTTTTCATGTGATGCAGATGATGAAGGTCTAAGAACCCCTCTTTGAGAACTGTTGATATAAAGCATAAGTGTCATTTGTTAATCCTCCTCATCATTCTCTTTTTTCACTTGACACTCCCTGCCAACTTGGTGATTCAGAACGTATGGAAGACCATACACCTTGTTGCAGGCTACTCCTTGGAAGCAAATTATTCCTGGCTGAAGTAGTATTAAGTGATGTCTGAACCCTGGGGTTATGTCAAAAAAGAAAGGAGAGGACGAGAAGAATTATGAGCGTAGCTCAGACTTAATCATTCCTTGATAATACCTCCTTGAAATCAACATCTACGCAAATTCAAATTTATTTCCTAAACCAGATTGAATTGAAATAAACACAAAGAATAAAGGGAAGGGTATATTTTTTTTTTAACCCAATAAAGTACACTATCTTTTCTCTCTCTCTCTCTCTCTCTCTCTCTTAGATGAACAATGTAATTTATAGGCCAGAGCTTGTCATCTGCATTTATCTCATCTGGGTTGTCTATAATTAGATTGTAAGCCTTTTTGGGCAGTAGCTGTGTAGCTGTAATCAAATTTTGTACAGTGCCTGGCACAGTCTCGTAACCATAAAGTGGGTGCTCAATAAATATTTATTGATGATGGTTATCTTTAATTCCTCGGGAAGCTTAGGCAATTCTAAGTCACTCTACTTAGTTAAATGATAATGGAATTGATAAACTATCATAGAGAAAAAGTGATAGATTTCTTAAACCAACCCACCATCAGATATTCAAAATGGGGAGTTAACATTTAGTACCCTAGAGAAGTAAAAGGTTTAATGCATTAATTTGTGCCAAACTCCTAAAAGTGACCAGAGCACTGGAAGAGACAAATCACAATATCCCAGAGCTTTTAAAGTGAATCTGCTAGCATTTCCTTAAGTGAGACTGAAGTTTGTAATAGAGGTTTCTCTTCCTATCAAATTTTCTAATAAGTCAATCAATTGGTTTATAAATTAAACATGGTTTTAATTATTGGCCAGCATAGTCTTCAATTCCCAGATGCTTATCTTATGTTAAAAATCATGGAACTGGTATTATTTAAGACAAGGCTCATGTGAGGGTGGTTTAGTGTCGTCCATCAACAAATGATTTATAACCTTTAAGAATAAAGTCAGACATAAGAAGTAAAGTAATTGTTGGTGGTATTTTTTCTATATTTGAAAAAAAAAATATTTAACTTCCCCTGAAATACCTGCAAAAAACATTTCTCTAACTGAAAACACACACATACAGCCATTAAAAGATCAGGTGCTATGTCATTTACAGAGGGAAATGGAACAAGAAATTTCCAAGACACAGAAAAACCTAAGGAGAATTTTTTTCCTAGGTACAAGAAAAAGGCTGTGTCTATATTGTGCACCCAGGAATACTATAATAACTGCATTAAGTAATGCACACTTGATTGTCAGCCAAGACAATGAGAATATTTAGCCATTATTCTGATATTGGCAAGGATTTAGGTGAACCATAGATCTTGTGGGCCTTTTCCCTACTCTTCAATGCAAACATGGGGTTAAATAAATATGTTGTGTAAGAGGTAAAAGAGAGGCAAAGAACATGGAGTTCAAGAAGAAAGTATTGAGATTGCCCAACATCAGCTTTTCCATTCGGAACATTGTTTGGAGAAGACATAATCCATTGTTTCTTGCAGATGATTCCTTCAGAATTCTTTTCTTGGCTTCTGACACTCCTTCACCTTGTGACCTTAAATATTTCAATACTGCCTGATTGTTTTGCCTTTGTGCCTTTGCTTCTCTCTTTCATGCATGGAGCTTCTGTTGATTGAGGAAAGGATAGAGAAGAGAAAAGAATTCTGCAGGCTTGCAAAGAATGAACACTACATGTATCTCTTGCACCACCACTAAGGTTAAAGTGTCTGTTAGCTTTCATTTATCTCCTGCTAAGGTAAGCCATGGTTTTCAAGCTATTTTCCCCTGTTTTTGATCACTGTCAACACATTGGACAGTGTATTACCATTTAGAACTGAGCAGTAATAAAGTTCATTTAATGACTTTTATAAGATTGGAATTTTGGCTTTCAAATACTGCCTTTAGTTACTTGAAAATGCAGTTGAATACTCTTGAGACTCATCTACAAATCTCCTAGAGGAATTCCTATCACATATAAAATAAATGTGAGACTTCTTGTGTGTGTCACAGAGTATGACTTGAGAAATGATACAGGAAGTGATGCTCAGGGAGTAGTAGAAAATAATTCCCCTGAAAGAAGTGATCAGAAATACCCTTTCCACTGTCCCCAAATGGAACTCTGGCTCTGTAGAATGAATGCTATGTTGCTAGACATGGCCATCAACTGACTCTATTTCCTTCAACATAGTACTTCATTTTCTGAATCTCAGTTGCCCCTTCTATAAGATAATGGATTTGGAAGAGACTATTGCTGAGATCCTTTCCAGCTCTAATAGTCCAGTAAACCAATTTTTATGGTGCTCAAGAGTAGAGAGAGATACTGGTCAAAAGGCCTGTTTTCAATCTCAGCTCCCCTGCTCATGGTACATGCCATCGATTCGGACCCAACTCATAGCAACCCCTCCTTGGGTTTCCAAGGCAGTATCACTATGGAAGTAGATTTCCCCATCTTCCCCTGCTCATAGGCTGTGTAAACTCAGTCTTCAACAATTTCATCAGCTCGCTAAGCCCCAGTTTCCTCATCTGAAAAATGGAGATGATAATAGTATACCTGAAAGTGTTATTGGGGGGATTAACTAAGATGGCACATGTAAGAGGCTTTGCACAGAACAAGAGCTATATACATCTAAGTCACCATGATTATTGTTGTTGTTAGCTGCCACAAGAAAGCTCTGACTCATGGCAACCCATATAAGCAGAAGAAACATTGCCTGGTCCTGCAGTACCTTCACAATCATTGGCACATTCAAGTCCATTGATGCAGCTGCTGTGTATTTTAAGTGCCTGCCAACTTAGGGGGCTTGTCTTCCAGAACGGTATCAAACAATATTCTGCTGTGATACATAGAGTTTTCAATGGATAACTTTCAAAAATATATTGCCAGCCCTTTCTGTCTAGTAGGTCTAAAACTGGAATCTTCACTGAAACCTGTCTATCATGGGTAACCCTGCTGGTATTTGATATACTGGTGGCATAGTGTCCAGCATCATAGCAACATGCAAGTTACCACAGTACAATAAACTGGTGAATTGTTGCTATTAGCATTGCCATTATTCTAGGATCCTAGAGACACATCCATCATAGACTGGTGTCAGTTGAGAGTAGTGTAGCATGAGATTAAGTGCACAGCTGTTCTGGACTGCCTAGGTTAGAATCCAGCTCTTCCACTAAGGATGGCTGCACAGTACATAACAATAATTTACAATTTCTACTACCTATTATTGATTAGTCTCTCATCTCATCTGCACTTGAGGGTGGCAGCTTCACAAGAGATTTTTATTTTCATCTTTGTACTTTTCTGTGCATTCCAAATTTTCCACATGAGTAGAAACTACTTTTAAAACAAAAAAAGCCCCTTTAATCTGTTTGCTTTAAATACAAAGTTGATTGAATCAGTGACTAACCGTTAGTGAATGCCTAAACTGCTATTTTATTGGCACTACTCATTTATTTGCCCAGAGTAAAAGTTTGTCTTGTCCTAATTAAAAACATTAAACTCAGGAATGAGTCTGACTATATAGATCAGTGCAGCAGGTCTTACCCATCTGGTATTTTTAGAAATACTCTGAGGCTTCTAGGCTTCAAACTGTATTCTCCCAGAAATCTGAAATTTCTCCTCAGAGATTAATTCCTACAGGGTAACACATTGTTATGCATGTA
Organism: Orycteropus afer afer; assembly: GCF_000298275.1. Lineage (NCBI taxonomy): Eukaryota > Metazoa > Chordata > Mammalia > Tubulidentata > Orycteropodidae > Orycteropus > Orycteropus afer. The sequence goes on from NW_006921615.1 coordinate 13,973,873, forward strand.
ACAATAAATAAATTTCCAGGAGAATCCACAGGGGAACCTTGTTGTTGTTGTTGTTATGTGCCGTCGAGTCGGACCCGACTCATAGCGACCCATCCTTGGGTTTCCGAGGCAGTATCACTATGGAAGTAGATCGCCCTATCTTCCTTCCGAGGAGTGGCTGGTGGGTTTGAACCACCAGCCTTCTGGTTACAAAAGTGCCTTAGGCACTATGCTACCAGAGCTCCTCAGGGGAACCTTAAACAACGTTAATTCATCTCGGAACACAAAAAGACAGATGCAGTGACTTACAGAAATATGGACTACCCTCAGTGCCTTTCTCTGCCTGGATTGGGCACCAATTCTCTGTTGCAAGTACAAGCTCATGTTCCTGCTACAGAAGAAGGTAAAAGGTCTTAAGTAATGCCTTCTATGGATCCAGACCATTACCTACAATGAAGGATTCTTAGACAAGAAGAGGGAAAAAAAGCTAGGAAGAAAGCCAGAAAGAAAAGCTTCCAAAGAGGTGAATGAAGCAAGTAGTATGAATCAGCATAATGAAAGTGGATATAACAAAGAAAAAGAAGAAAAGAACTGTTTCCTTTGTGGAGTGATATTTTGATTAAAACATTAGTATTAACTTATTTTCATACAAGTTTATACTTTATAAAATTTTTGACACTTATCAATGCTAATCCAACTTTCCTGCTAACGGGCTGCTAAGGACAAAGGAAAGTGAATATGTGTGTCCTCTATTTGTTTTCTGATGGGGGGGCAGGGTACTACAGGAAGAGGAGGAGGTAATGGGCACAGAATATATAAGACTTTAGAAGCTTAAAAATTCTCTTAAGACTTAAAATAATATTGAATTCTCATTTTAACTATCATAAAAGAATGGAACTATGTCCTGGTTGTCTGATTCTTCACCAAGCGATCCATCTGATTGGTCACATTTTCTCCTCTTATGGATCATTTTGATATTCTGAAGAAAAACCATGCTTTGTTCCATTGAATACTCAATTCCATAGATGCCAACAATTATGAAAAAGAATATTAGCATCCCAGGAGGAAAAAGAGGATCTGTAGGTGGTAACACCCTCCTGAGTGGGTAAAGAGATGAATATGTATAGTTCTTATGAAGCAAATTGGGAGGTATGCCATCTACCTGGAGCAAGTATGCAAGCTGACTGAAAACCTGCCAGAAATAATCAGACGGTGATCACTACCCACGTCTGTTGATTCACGTAGGAACAAATGATGTAGTCAGAAGAGATCTATATTTTATCTCATGACTTTGAAGTTCAGGTAAGGAAACAGAGACCTGAGGGCACAGGGAGTATCATTATTTCTGTTTTATCACAGAGCCTGACTTCAGAAAAGAAGATAGAGCTTGTAACAATTAGCTAATCCAATGGTATTAAAAACAAGCATTTTGTTTTCTAAATTGTAGTTGTTATTATGTACTGTGCAGTTGGACCTGACTCATGGCAACCATTCTTTGGGTTTCCAAGGCGGTATCACTATGGAAGTAGATTGCCCAACCTTCCTTCAGAGGATTGGCTGGTGGGTTTGAACCGCCAGCCTTCTGGTTAGCATTCAAGTGTCTTAGGCACTATGCTACTGTTCTGGTTACCTAGTGCCACTCTGACAGGAATATACCACAAATGGGATGGCCTTAACAAACAAGAGTTTATTCTTTTACAATTTGGAGACTTTAAGTCCAAGTTCAAAGTGCCAGGCTCTAGGAGCTGAGTGTAAATTCCTTAACCTTGGGTTTCAGCTTTGCCTACAGCTTCTGGTCCACTGAAGCTAGCAGCTTTTCTTCACTAAGACAGCTGCTGGCTGCTGACGCTGCCAAGCCCAAAGTTGACAAGTAAAAAGGTACAGTCCTGATGATACCAAACCACATGGCAGGCCATTAATTTAAGTCCATTGTAAGTCCCCAGGTTGGCAGAGCATGGCAGGCTGCTGAACAACAACACAGCTACATGCAGGGTCCAAGCGTGCCATAAGCTCGAGACCATTCCCAAAGCTGTTTCTTATGTATGGGAAGCAGACCATGTCCCTAAAGCAGCTACTCAGCTGCTTGTGGTAGGTCCCACTATGGAGATGATTGCCAGTCTCATCATGGGGAATAACTACCACCAGCTGCCCAGCCACTCAACCAGGCCCAGCCAAGTTGATGCACAAACTTAACTACCACAGCTATCAAGCCCCTATAGTTTATCCTTGTTGTTGTTGTTGTTGTTATGTGCCGTCGAGTCAGCCCTGACTCATAGCGACCCCTCCTTGGGTTTCCGAGGCAGTATCACTATGGAAGTAGGATTGCCCAACCTTCTGTAGGATTGCCCAATCCTTACTGGGGAAAAAAAAAAGAATTCCAATATATATCGTAATAGGGTCCTTTCCCATTTTATATTAAATAAACAAACCCACTGCCGTAGAGTCATATCTGACTCATGGCGACCCCTCCTTGGGTTTCCGAGGCCATATCATTATGGAAGTAGGTTGCCCAGCCTCCCTTCTGAGGAGTGGCTGGTGGGCTTGAACCACCAGCCTTCTTGTTAGCAGTCAAATGCCTTAGGCACTACGCTACCAGAGCTCCTCCATTTTACATTAGATGATTTAAACATAGCATACTGGTTAGCAGGGGGTGAAAATGCCTTCCCGGAGGCTTGGAAATGCCATAAAATGGAATATAACTTGAATTTGAAGAGCAGAGAGTAAGAAATCCAGAAGAAAAAAAAATTAAAACATTTTTATGGACAAAATGAGTGATTTGACAAAACATATCAACAAAGTAGAGGAGATGCTTCTAAAGGGGTATTCGTAGGGATTTGTGGGAACACTATATGAAAATCATATGTAGAATACAGAAAACAAAGTAAATATAGGTTTTATATTTGGAATATGGAAACTAAATGTCACTATATGTTTAAAAGAAAAATGACTACTAGAAAAGGAAGCATCTTGGGCTTGTGAATGATGAAGGTGGATACTTGGGTGGATGTCTACCATTTAGAAAGTGAAAGTATAGAGGAAAAGAAGATGGTGTCTTGCCTGTAGCCCACACACACATTAGTTCCCTCTAGCATCTTAATGCTTGAAAAACTAGATGTAGAGGTTTGAAGTGGGGATTCTGGGGCTCAGAACAGCTCATTAAGTCAGAAAAGGCCAAACTTAGGGGAGAAAGAGAAGAAAGGAGAGAGAGGCAGGGCAAACAGATAGGAAGAATAAAAATAAAAAAAACCTGCCCTGTGGAGCTCTGGCCAGAGAGATGGGGCATCAGAAGGATCCCTGAGCCGTAGAGTGGAAGCACCAGAGGACCTGTGGCCACTCCAGGGATCCACCTGCAGAACCCATTTTTATCAGTAACTTTGGGAATGGTGCTAAGTAGGAGGTGGCATTTCTGAGAAGTAGAGTGGAGACACCTCTGACTTGGGTTGCCACTGAATTGAGACCAGAGAGGGAGGCACGCTGCAGGGCCCTGGGACAAACTAGTGGGGTGGGGAAGGAGTCCAGCTATTCCAGGACAGCTTTTTGGCATGGAAGGGCCTGGAGTATAGGGTTTTTGTGGCTGTCTGAACCTGGTGGAAAGTGGCAGCCCCCTAACCATTGGGGTTTTTGCCAAATTTGAGCTGTGGGCCAGTGAGTGACAGTATAATGTCATCATTAGCAGCCTACCCAAAACCCTGGAAAATGGCTACTGGTGCCTTGGGTTTTTTTTGTTTTTGTTTTTGTTTTTCCCCTCTTTCCTTCCTCCTTTTTCAGCCTTTCCCCTGCATCATCCAATAGAAGAACCACATTAAACCACCACAAACACCTGCCTGATCCAATCCTAAACCCCCTTCACAAGGAACAGAGACCTGCATCCACATTCCACACAGTGATTCCATCATCACAAAGAAAACTGCAGAGCAACCCAGCACATCTGATTTAATAACCAAAAAAATGAAATACACCAGTTTCACCCTTGCAAAAATATTAAAACAGAAAATCAAGACAAAACAAATAAATATATAACAGTTAAAGACAACAACTTCAAAATGTCTAGGAAACAACAATCTCAAATTTAAAAAAAAAGGCGGGGGGGGAATAAGACAATAGAAATAAAATCACCAACAAAAGTTTCATTAAACATGGAGGAAGAGGAGGCAATAGAATTATCTAAGAAGGAATTTATAAGATATGTTTATAGAACTCTACAAGAGCTTAAAGCAAACCCAAACAGAACCAAGGAGAACACAAACTGTACCCTGGAAAAACTCAGGAAAACCATTGAAGAACAAAAGAACAATTTTTTTTTTTTTTTTTTGTCAGTAGAAGCAGAAGGAGGAGGTCAGATCTGAGATGTTGCGGTAGTCAGTAGCTACCTCCTCAGTGCTCTTGAACTTTGTTCGCTCGGTGCCTCATTTCTCCCTGGAAGGGGAGGGAGGCTTCTACATTGAGCAGGAGCCATCACTGCTTAGTTGGACTTCTCTCAAATTGGTGTGCTAAGGAGACTCAGATGTTGGCCTCAGCTCCCAGACTGAACTCAGCAGATTGGCCCATGAAAACTTCTGTACTCAGACAAAGAAGAAGATAGGTCAGAAAGCAACACCTATTATCCTGGGCTTGGTCACAAGGAAGAGGACAGGTAGTGGAAATCCTGCAATTGGAGAAGCAGACTGAAAGGTGACAAAGAAACTGAAGATGGGTGGTGGAGAAATGTTTAACTTTCCAGTCCCCCAATCTAGAAATGTTAGTAAGAACCAACAGCAGCTTAATAGAAAGAAGACGACCAAGGATCAGAATTCCTAGATGAAGATTGTTCACAAGAAAAAAGAAAGAAGACATGGATATAATTCATCAGAAGTTGCATGGTAGGCCATGCAAAATAGGGGGAAGAACAAAGTACATTTTCCAAATAATCAAAATAGGAACTCTAGCTATCAAGCCCCAGCTTACTTTTTAAGTCTCAAACTAATCATAACTATGCTGGAGCCAAATCCAGTGAGTCAACATCACCAAGTGTTCTTCCAAAACCACCAAGCCATTGGGTTCCTGTTTCCTTTAATCCTTCTGATAAAGAAATGATGGCATTTCAACTTAAAACTTTACTTAAAGTGTAGGTATAAAATAAGATAAAGTACCAATGTTTAAATTTAGGTATCATCCTAAAAAATAGTCAATTGGTCTAAAACAAATTCACTAGGGAATTAATCTATGTGTGTGAAATTGCTGATTAATGTAGAAAATATGATTATACTCCTTGCTTCATATGTGCCCTATGATGTAATCATATCAGCACAACTTAAAATTACTAAATACTAATATTTACTTAATAATTTTGACTAACTTGAGTGGAACTGTTCCAGTTTAAATTTGGGGAGTGGTAAAGGAATCAACTTTTTCTATTGTTTGTTGGGGAAAATACTAATTTAAGATTATCTTGATAAGTCAACAGATTTACTTGTTGCAAACTAGTGGATTGGATTATAAGCATCTAGCCAAGACAGAGAAATTAGTTGAGCATTTGAAAGTTTGTCTTAGAAACACTTGACCAGTTAATATGCCTGATGTGCTGACAAAAGAAAACATGAATTTTTCTTAATAGTTACATTTTAGTAATTGTATAGTGATGAATGTGGAAAGAATACTAGGGACTTATTAATGAGCCAAGGTACACCCTAACGGCCCTGTTTCTTACATGCAGTAGATAAGTGTCTGCCAACAAATGCACCAAAACTACTTTTTATAGACAGTATTTGGTGGTCACTGAATAGCTTTTCAACATACATTTTTTGTATTATACCACTGGGTAAGCTATTGACAATGATCTGGCCTCAAATCATTCCTGCAAAGCTTGTTTAAGGTGGGCAGACTGTACAATGTGAACGTTTCAAGTACTTAGGAAAGAGCCATGTAAATATATGTAATAAACTTGTAGCTTATGTAAAGTTTTGTTGGCCTTTATCATACAAAAATAGAATATTTTAGTATGATTTTGCTGAATGTAAGACCACGGACTGTTCTTTTATAATATGGCCTAATTTTAAACATTCAAAACAATTTGCTTTAAAATTTGCCCTTGTGCTAAAGTGCTAGTGAATGTATGTAATAATTGATTTGGTTGTTAACTGTATTTCAAAGTAAATTCTAGTATAAGAAATTTTAAAACAGAAAAGGTTTAAGCTGCTAAAAATACTTCCTATTTTTAAGAGATGTGAAATGCAGTATAGGACTATTTTTTCCTTAAGTCCAAAGACTATTAAAGGGTCCCTCCAACCTTGTATGACTCATTTTGGCTTCCACCAATTCTTGTAATCTATGGTACTAGTATATTGTATATATGATACTAGTAATTGTGATACCAGTGTATTATTGTTGTAAGTGCAACCCAGGGGTTGCAAATACATAATTTCTTCCATAATATCTTGACAGACAATATGTTTTACCTGCCTTAAAGGTAAATGCTTAATTATAACACAGTAAAAGTTAAAAGAAAAAATGGTGGTGGGAGGATAATTACAAATTCTGAAGACAAAACCCCTATTTTCTATTTTGGCAGCCCTTTTGATGTCCATGAGCAGAATGACTAAGTTGTAACTCTCCAAATAAATACAGATAAAATACTGTCTAAATCAAATACTACAATTCCAAAGATAAATTTACGTACTACTTAAAGTACAATAAGCATTTGAAGCATCAAATTAAAAATAAAGTCATCCCCCCCCAAAAAAAAAAAAAAAAAGATTAGTGCACAATCAGAATTAATACAAAAGCAGCACTTAGAAATCCAGAAGATGAATATTAAAATTACAGAATTAAACAACACAGTGGAAGCACAAAAGAATAGGCTAGAACTGGCTGAAGAATGCATTTCCCAACTAGAAGATAAATCCCTTGACACCAGCCTATATGAAGAAAAATCATAACAAAGATTTGAGAGAAGTGAAGAGAATCTAAGAGTTATATGCAACAACATGAAAAGAAAAACATACACCTCATTGAAATTCCAGAGCAAGAAGAGGTGGAAAAAAAGAAAAAAAAAAAACACTGAAAAAATTGTGGAAGACTTACAGAAAATTTTCCCATTAATGTGAAGGAAGAAAAGATATTTGTCCAAGAAGCTCAAAGAAACCCATACAGCATAGATCCCAAGAGAAAGTCATCAAGACATATCATAATCAAACTCTCCAAAACTAAAGACAAAGAATTTGTGAGCAGCTTGGGAATAAAAGAAATGTCACCTACAATGGTCAAGCAATTAAGCTGAGTTCTGATTACTCAGCAGAAACCATGCAGGTAAGAAGGCAATGGGACCCCATATATAAAACACTGAAGGAAAAAACTTCCAATCAGGAATCCTAAACCCAGCAAAATTGTCCATCAATTATGAGGGTGAAATCAAGACATTCTCAGACAAACAGAAACTAAGGGATTTTGTGAAAACCAGACCAACCCTACAATAAATGCTTAAGGAAGTCCTTCCAATAGAGAACCCACACAGAGAACAACAAAATCAGGATACATGACATCAACACTAAAACCAAATCAGAAATAGCTGTTCAAAATAAGACCATAAACATTGTACACTAAATAACAAGGAAGTCAATCTGCACATGACAACAGCAACTAACCAAATAGAGGGAATAAAAGTTCTAGGTACAAAACTTACAAATGAAGAGGAAAACAGGACAAAGTCCTCATAGAACAGACTGTTCCAAAAATATAGAGACAAGAATTCACTTCAGGGTAACCACAGAGAAAATTAACAATCTCCCTAAGCAAACTCAGAAGGATGGAAAACATACGTGTTTAGTAAGCACAAAACCAACAATAAAGAAGAAAAGAGAGGAAACATTTGACAACAAAATGAACTCAGCACAGAAAAGTATATGGATCAAGGAAACTCCAACAACACAACAACAACAACAACAACAACAACAAAAAAACCACAATAGAATGACAGCAATCAATTAATTCATACCTATCATTAATTACACTCAATGTGAATGGACTAAATGCACCTATCAAGAGAAAGAGAGGGGCAGACTGGATAAGAAAAGAAGACTCATAAATATGCTGCCTACAAGAGACCCACCTTAGACACAAAGATAAAAACAAATTAAGAATTAAGGGATGGAAAAAAATATACAAAGCCAATGGAAACCAAAAAAGAACAGGAGTAGCAATATTGATTTCTGATAAAATAGACATTAAGATGAAAAACATCATAAGAGATAAGAAGGGGCATTATATGATGCTGAAAGTGTCAATTGACAAAGATGACATTACAATAATAAATATGCACCCAATAAAAGTGTTCTGAAATATGTAAAGCAAATATTAACTGATTCAAAAAGGGATAATATACAACTCTACAATAGTAGTGGGAGACTTTAACACACCACTTTCAAAGAGGGACAGGTCAACTAGAAAAAAACTCAACAAAGATACAGAAGAACTCAACAATACAATCAACCAACTTGACCTCATAGACATATACAGAGCATTTCACCAAACAAAAGCACAATTCACATTCTTCTCCAGAGCACACGGATCCTTCTTTAGAATAGACCATATGTTAGGACACGAAACAAGCCTTAATAAATTCAAAAGCATTGAAATACTGCAAAGCATCTTCTTGGACCACAATGCTGTAAAATTAGAAATTAATAATAGGAAGAGCAAGGATAAAGCATCAAACATATGGAACTGAACGACTCACTGCTCAAAAACTACTAGGTAACAGAACAGATAAAAACTGAAATAAAAAAAAATTCTTAGAAACAAATGAGAATGAAGATACATTGTACCAAAACCTATGGGACACAGCAAAAGCAGTACTCAGAGGAGATTTATAGCAATAAATGCATACATCAAAAAAGAGGAAAGAAACAAAATCATCACTCTAACTCATCAACTCCAGTAACTAGAAATAGAACAACAAAAGAATCCTACAGTATCTAGAAGCAAGGAAATAATAAAGATCAGAGCTGAAATAAATGAAACAGAAAACAAACAAAAAAAAATAGAGAAAATCAACAAAACAACAAGCTGGTTCTTTGAAAACATTAATAAAATCGATAAAGAATTGGCAGACCTAACAAAAGGAAAGAAAGAGAAGATTCTAATCACAAAAATTGTAAACAAAAATGGTATCATCACAACAGAACCAACTGGAATAAAAAAGATACTGACATAATATTATGAAGACCTATACTCCAACAGATTCGAGAACCTCAAAGAGATGGACAAGTTCATAGAAACACAAAACCTACCTAAACTATCTTAGTCAGAGATAAAATATTGAAAAGACCCATAAAAAAGAAAGAAATGGAACAGGTCATAAAAAAAAAAAAAAAAAAAACTTCCCACAAGAAAAAGTCCTGGCCCTGATGGCTTCACTGGAGAATTTCACCAAACATCCAGGGAAGAGTTGAAACCTATGCTACTCAAGCTATTCCAGTACACAAAAAAAGATGGACTACTCCAAACTCATTTTATGAAGCAAGCGTAACACTGATACCAAACCCAGAGAAAGATACCACTAAAAAGGAAAGCTATAGACCAGTATCCCTCATAAACATAGATGCAAAAACTTCAACAAAATCCTAGCCAACAGAATCCAACAATATATCAAAAAAATAATACATCCTGACCAAGTGGGATTCATACCTGGTATGAAAGGATGATTCACATCAGAAAAACAATTAATGTAATCCACCACATAAAACAAAAGAAAAGAACTATATGATCATATCAATTGACACAGAAAAGGTATTTTATAAAATTCAACACGTATTCCTGTTCAGAATTCTAAGCAAAATAGGGATATAAGAGGAGCTCTGGTAGCATAGTGGCTAAGGCAATTGACTGCTAACCAGAAGGCTGGTGGTTCAAACCCACCAGCCACTCCTCGGAAGGAAGATGGGGCAATCTACTTCTGTAGTGATACTGCCTCGGAAACCCAAGGAGGGGTCACTATGAGTCAGATGTGACTCGACGGTACATAACAACAACAACAACCTCAACATAATAAAGGGCATACATGCAAAGCCAACATTATTATTAGTGGAGAAAGACTCAAAGCATTCCCCTTACGAATGGGAACCAGACAGGGATGTCCTCTATCACCACTCCTATTTAACATTGTTTTGGAAGTCCTGGCCAGGGCAATAAGGCAAGAAAGTGAAATAAAAGGCAAATTAGCAAAGAGGAAGTAAAGCTATCCCTATTTGCGAATGACATGATCCTATACATAGAAAACCCAAGAGACTCAGCAAAAATACTACTGGAACTAATAGGTTCAGCAAAGTGACAGGATACAAAGTCAACATACAAAACTCAGTTGGATTCCTCTACATCAACAAAGAGACTTCTGAAAAAGAAAAGGAAAACAATATCATTTGCAATCGCTACTAAAAAGATAAAATATCTAGGAATAAATCTTAACAGAGATACAAAAGACCAGTACAAAGAAAACGCTAAAACACTACTACAATAGACAAGAAGGGATCTACATATGGAAGAACCTGCCTTGTTCATGGATTGTTGTTGTTGTTGTCTCATAGCAACCCTACTCACAGCAGAAGGAAACACTGCCTGGTCCTGTGCCAGCCTCACGATCCTTGCTATACCTGAGCCCATCCTTGCAGCCACTGTGTCTATCCATATTGTTGAGGATCTTCCCCTTCTTCCTTGACCCTCCACTTTACCAAGCATGATATCCTTCTCCAGAGAATGGTCTCTTCTGACAACATGACCAAAGTAGGTGAGATGAAGTCTGGCCATTCTACCTTCCAAGGAGCATTCTGGCTGCACTTCCTCCAGGGAAGATTTGTTAGTCCTTTTAGCATGGTACTCTTGGCATTCTTCTCTAACACCACAGCTCAAAAGCATCAACTCTTCTTCAGTCTTTCTTATTCATTGCCCAGCTCTCACATGCATAAAAAGTGACAGAAAATACCATGGCTTAGGTCAGGCACACCATAGTCTTCAAGGAGACATCCTTGCTCCTCATCACTTGAAAGAGGTCATTTGCAGCAGATTTGCCCAATGCAAAACATCATCTGATGTCTTGACAACTGCTTCCTTTGGTGTTGATCATAGAATGAAGTGATATGAAATCCTTGACAACTTCAATCTTTCCTCCATCCACCGTGAAGCTGTTTATTGGACCAGTTGTGAGGATTTTATTATTATTATTATTATTGAGGTGTAATTCACACTGCAGACTGTAGTCTTTAAATTTCATCAGTAAGTGTTTCAAGTCTTCCTCACTTATAGTAAGCAAAGTTGTGTCACCTACATATTGCAGGTTGTTAATGAGTCTTCCTTCAATCCTGATGCCACATTCTTCTTTGTATGATCCAGTTTATTGGATTATTTGCTGAGCATACAAATTGAATAAGTATGGTGAAAGGATATAACCTTGATGCACTCCCTTCTTGATTTTGAACCATGCAGTATCCCCTTGCTCTGTTTGAAAGACAGCCTCCTGATCTATGTACAGGTTCCTCATGAGTACAATCAATCATTCTGGAATTCCCATTTTCTCAATGTTATCCACAATTTGTCATGATCCACACAAACAAATGTTTTGGCATAGTAAATAAAACATAAATAAATATCTTTCTGGTATTCTTTGCTTTCAGCTAAGACCTATCTAACATCAGCAACGATATCCCTCATTCTACATCCTCTTCTAGATCTAGTTGGAATTCCTGGAAGCTCTCTGTCAGTATACTGCTGCAACCGTTTTTGAAATATCTTCAGTAAGATTTTACTTGGATGTGATATTAATAATATTGTTCAATAATTTCCACATTCTGTGGGGTCACCTTTTTTTGGAATGGGTACAAATATGGATCTCTTCCAGTCAGTTGGCCAGGTAGCTGTCTTCCAAGTCTTTTGGCATAGCCAAGTGAGTGCCTTCAGTGGGGCATCCATTTGTTGAAACATCTCAATGGGTACTCCATCAATTCCTGGAGCCTTGTTCTTCACCAATTCCTTCAATGCAGCTTTGACTTCTTCCTTCCATGCCATTGGTTCTTGATCATATGCCACCTCCCAAAATGGATGAACATCAACCAATTCTTTTTGGTGCAGTGACTCTGTGTATTCCTTCCATCTATTCCTTCCTTCTTCTTTTGATGTTTCCTGCATCATTCAATATTTTGCCCACAGAATATTTCAATATTGCAACTCGAGGTTTAAATTGTTTCCTCAGTCGTTCAGCTTGAGAAATGCTGAGCACGTTCTTCCCTTTTGGTTTTCTAACTCTAGGTCTTTGCACATTTCATTATAGTAATTGGCTTTGTCTGCTCCAGCTGCTCTTTGAAATAGAAGTTCAGCTCTTTTATCTTGTCATTTCTTCCATTTGCTTTAGCTACTCTCCACTCAACGGCAAGTTTCAGAGTGTCTTCTGACATCCATTTAGGTCTTTTCTTCCTTTCATGTCTTTTTAATGACTTCTTGCTTTCTTTATAGATGATGTTCTTGATGTCATGCCACAATTCCTCTGATTTTTTGTCACTGGTATACAAAGCATAAAATCTATTGTTTAAATGATCTCTAAATTCAAGAGGGATGTTATCAAGGTCATATTTTGGCTCACATGGACTTGTTTTAATTGTCTTCAACTTCAACTTCAATGTGCATATGAGCAGTTGATGGTCTGTTTCACAATCAGCACCTGGCCTGATTTTGGCTGAAGATACTGAACTTCTCCATTGCCTCTTGTCACAGATGTAGTCAGTCTTATTCCTGTGTACTCTATCTGGTGAAGTCCATGTGTATAGCTGATGTTTGTGTTGTTGAAAAAGGTATTTGCAATGAATAAGTCATTGGTCTTGGAAAATTCTATCATGCGATCTCTAGCATTATTTCTGTCACTAAAGCCAAATTTTCCAACTACCAGTGATTCTTCTTTGTTTTCAACTTTTACATTTCAATCACCAGTGATAAGAAACACATCTTGATTGCATGTTTGGTCAATTTCAGGCTGCAGAAGTTGATAAAAATCTTCAATTTCCTCACCTTTGGCTTTGGTGGTTGGTTTGTAAATTTGAACAATAGTAGTATTAACGGGTCTTCCTCGTAGGCATATAGATATTATCCTACCACTGACAGCATTGTACTTCAGGACAGATCTTGAAACAGTCTTTGTGACGATGAATGCCACACCATTTCTCTTCAATTTCTCATTCCTGGAATAGTAGATCATATGGTTGTTTTATTCAAAATGGCGAGAACCAGTCCATTTCAGCTCACTAATGCCTAGAATATAGATCTTTATGCATCCCATTTCATTTTGACAACTTCCAATTTTCCTAGATTCATCCTTTGTACATTCCATGTTCCAATTATTAATGGGTGTTTTCATTTGTCTCTGCTCATTTTGAGTTGTGCCACATCAGCTAATGGAGATCCCAAACACCTTACTTTATCATTAGTCTCTACTCTGAGGAGTCAGCTATTCCCCAGCCAAATTTTGAGTGCCTTCTGACCTGATGGCCTCATCATCTGGCACTATATTGGACAATGTTTCAGGGCTGTTCATAAAGTTTTCCAGATATATATTAGACAGTGTTTCACTGCTATTCATAAGGTTTTCATTGGCCAATTCTTTGATAAGTGGAAGGTCTCTTTCTTCTTCTGAGTCAGTCTAAGCCCAGAAGCTCCACTGAAATCTCTCCACCCTGGGTAACCCTGTTGGCATTTTACAACACTGTAGCATAACCTCCAGCTTCACAGCAACTCATAAGGCACCACAGAATGACAAACTGACAGACAAGTCCATCTCCCTTAGTTGTTCCTAACCCCACTGAACCTGCCTACCTCAGGCCCTAGTCTTAATATAGAGCCACACTCAAACAAAAAGCAGGCTCCAAGACCTGGCCACCCTACCTCAGTCCACTGTCTTAATATAGAGCCACACCCAAGTGAAAAGCAGCCTCTAAGCATTGGACCCACCTACCTCAGTCCCTGGCCTTAATAAAGAGCCACATCCAAGTGAAAAGCAGCCTCCAAGCCCTGGGTGTTCAAAGACAGGAAGACTGAATATTGTGAAAATGTCAATACTACCCAAAGCTATCTACATACCTACACATTTAATGCAATCCTGATCCAGATACCAACAAAATTTTTTAAGGACATGGAAAAATCATTTACTAACTTCATATGGAAAGGAAAGAGACCTCTGATAAGCCGAGCACTTCTAAAGAAGAAGAATAAAATGGGAAGTCTCACACTCCCAGATTTCAAAACCTACTATACCGCACAGGAGTCAAAACAGCATGGTATTGGTACAATAATAGACAGACCAATGGAACAGAATTGAAAACCCAGAAATAGATCCATCCACCTATGGACACCTGATCTTCAGCAAAGGTACAAACCCCGTTAAATGATAAGGAGATAGCCTCTGTAACAAATGGTGCTGGCCAAACTGGATACCCACTTGCAGAAAAGTGAAACAAGACCCACACTTCACCCCATACAAAAAAACAAACTCAAATTGGATCAAAGTTAAATGTAAAACCCAAAACTATAAAATTCATCAAAGATAAAATAGAGGGAAATCTAGGGGCCCTAATTTACAGCATAAATAGAGTATCAAACACACCCCAGAATGCACAGGAGTTAGAAGAGAAGCTAGATGACTGGGACCTTTTAAAAATTAAATTCTTATGCTCATCGAAAGACTTCATCAAAAGGGTAAAATGAGAACCTATAGATTTGGACAAAATATTTGCCTATGATATATCTGACAAAGGACATATCTCCAAAATCTATAGAAAAATTCAATACCTCAACACCAAAAAGACAATTCAAAAATGGACAAGGGACAAGAACAGACACTTCACCAAAGACAATAAGCTGGTGGCCAACAAATACATGAGGAATTGCTTGCAATCTTTGGTCATTAGAGAGATGCAGATCAAAACAACAATGAGATATCATCTCACCCCAGCAATAATAACAAAGTTCAACAGGACGGAAAATAACAAATGCTGGTGAGGTTGTGGAGAGATTGGAACTCTCATACACTGCTAATGGGACTGTAAAATTATATAACTGTTATGGCAAATAGTAAAGCATTTCCTTAAAAAACTGAAAATAAAAATACTATTTGAACCAGCAATTCCATTACTAGGAATATAGCCTAAAGATGTGAGAGACAGGACATGAATAGACATATGCACACCTATGTTCATCACAGCACAATTCACTATAGGAAAAAGATGAAAACAACCTAGATGCACATCAACAGATGAATGGATAACCAAACTATGGTACATTCACACAATGGAATGCTATGCTACATTAAAGAACATTGAAGGACATGCAAATCATCTCACAACATGGATGAGCCTGGAGAACATTATGCTGAGTGAAATAAGTCAATCGCAGAAGGACAAATATTGTAGAGCCCATTACTGTACAAAGACAAGGAAGGGTTTGCTTAAGAAAGGGAACTCACTTTGTAGGTTACCACGGAGGGGAGGGAAGGGGAGAGAACAATTTTGGGCTAGTTGGGGCCACACGCTGAGGTGGGTAAGGGGAGTGATAGTATGGATAGAGTCTGTGACCACCATGATAACACTAAGGAATGGGAGGACACTGAATTGTGCACATACGATATAGACAACAGAGGCTAATACCAGTATATCCATAATACTGCATTACCATTAATGCCAAACACCAGGCTACAGATAAACACATAAACATCTGAGAAGATCAGATGGGGGTCAGTGAACAGGATTATACTCTGGACTAAGGACAGATTCAGTGGAGGCTAATCTTGCACAGATACCAGTGATACAAAATACCCACAATATTTATAGAAAAACAGAAGACAGACATAGAGCAATCCCTCACAGAGAGCCAGACATTGTGAGAGAGAGAGCCAATAGATCTACTGACTCAAGACCATAGTACTGGGGGACACCAGACTTAATTGGCACAACAAAATACATAAAAATCTTGTTCCACAACCTACATTGGTGAGTAGTAACTGAAGTCTTAAAAGCTTTTGAGCAGCCATTTAAGATGCAGCTAATGGTCTCCTAACATCAGAAGCAAAGAAGAGTGCAAAAAAACAAAGGCATTTGGAAACAATCAGCCCTAGCACATGATGGACCTCAAGACTAGAAGAACTAGATGGTACCTGGTTACTACCCATGCCAACCACTCAGGAAGGGATCAAAACTGGAGATTCTGGATAGAGTGGGAGGAAAATGTGAAACAAAATTCAAAAACACAAGAATGACCAAAATTACTGGTTGGATAGAGTCTGCTGGGACCCCCAATACTATAGCCCTAGGATACACTTCAGGCCTAGAATAAAACTCACTCCCAAGGGCTGGCTCTCAACCCAGTAGTAAATAAGATGGACACACAGACCACTCAACCCAGGTTGGTGTATCCACATACTCTATGAAAATACATCCCTTGCAGCTATAAGCCACAGGGAGCAGAGGGGCAACATTCACATGGAGG
Organism: Orycteropus afer afer; assembly: GCF_000298275.1. NCBI lineage: Eukaryota > Metazoa > Chordata > Mammalia > Tubulidentata > Orycteropodidae > Orycteropus > Orycteropus afer. Next base: position 13,990,340 of record NW_006921615.1, read on the forward strand.
AAAGGCAGGACACACAGGAATACATCACTATGAAGGTCACAGGGAGGTGTGTTACTGGGAAGAGAGAGGAGAGTGGGTTAGGTTTGGGGATGGTATTTGAGTAGTGAAACCAAATGTACATGACATGTTGAATGTAAAACAAATTCTGCTCTGTAAATTTGCACCTAAACCACAAATTTAAAAAAAAAAAAAAAAATGATAGTGGAAATGATGTAGATTAGTATTAAAAATCTAAAAACATTATCATTGTGTAAGAATACTATAGGCAACTCAGAATAATATATGAAAGCCATGCATCATGCTTTATCTTATTCTTAATTATCAAGAATTTGAAACATATTAAAAAAAAAATGCCTACCATCTGAATGAAAAATCTATTAACGTTTTACCACTTTTGTTTTAATCTCTTTTTTCTCTTATTTTCTGTTTTTTTTGTTTTGTTTTTTGATAAAGGAAGGACCCACATCTTATCCCATTCCTCTTCCTCTCTCCCCTTTCCCTAGGTAGCAATAACCACAACAGGGGGCTCTCTGCCCAATTCTTACATTTGGTTTTCTATAAAAGTGTATATTCTCAAGCAATACACAACATGGTTTACCATGCTCAAGAATTTATATAAAAGCATCATACTACACATATCCTTTTTAAAAATTTGCTTTTTTTCATTTAACATCCTCTTTTTGACATCCATGTTAATTTATGTGTATCTGCTGGATTTGCTTTTACTGATGTATAATATTGCAAAACAAAACTTATTCATTATACGAATGATGAACAATTAAGTGTTTTGTTTTGTTTTTGATTGTGATTTAGGTGAAAGTTTACAGAGCAAACTGGTTTTCCATATAACAATCAATATACATTCTATTTTGTTTAATTTACTACAGTTCTCACACTGTAACAGTATTCTTACCACTTCCTCCCAGCAACCACTCCTTCTCTTCCTTTTTCCTTCCCATCCCCTCCCACTTTCCTAGCTCCATCCCTTGGCAGATGCTGTCCTCTTGATTTAATCTGTGCATACCATCCTGGTATTACTGTTCACTATACAGACTTCTCTATAGTTTGGCTGATACTTAAGTCATGGGAGTTAAGTTTAGTTCATAGCTAGAAGGGTATCTAAATGCCATAGTCTTGGGGGTTCCACCAATCTTCATTACACCAGTAAACCTAGACTTATTTATGATTTTGATTTTGTTCCACATTTTCCTTCACTCTGTCCAAGACCTCCTATTGTGATCCCTTCCAGAGCAGTCAGCAGTAGTAGCCAGGAACCATCTAGTTTGTCTGGTCCCAGAGTCATATAGATTGGGGTCCACCAGGTCCATTAGTCCTTTGCACTAGTTGTTTCCTTGCATCTTTGATTTTCTTCACTCTTCTTTGCTCCAGAGAGGAAGACATCAATAGTTTCCCCTTGGATGGCCTTTCACAAGCTTTTTTTTTTTTTTTTTTTTTTAATTGTAAATCGGGTGCAAATTCACAAATCAGATTCATTTCCACTCAGCTGCTAGCTGCTAAGACTGACAAGCCCGAGGTTGACAAGTAAAAAGGCACCAAACCACACAGCAGGCCATTAATTCAAGTCCATTGAAAGTCCCAAGGTGGGCAGAGCATGGCAAGCTGCTGAACAATGACATGGCTACATGCAGGGTCCAAGTATGTCATAAACTAGAGACCATTCTCAAAGCTTCTTCTTACATACAGGAAGCAGATCGTATCCCTAAGGTAGCTACTCAGCTGCTCACAGTAGACTCCACCATGGAATTGATTACCAGTCTCATCATGGGGAATACCACATCCAGCTGCCAGTCACTCAACCAGGCCCAGCCAAGTTGACATACAAAATTAACTACCACAATTGGCAAGGTAGCTTTCTTCAAAATTTCTTGGCACAAATGATTGAGCATCTCCAGCACTGTGTCCTCTTGTTGAAACATCTCAATAGGTAGTCTGTCAATTCCTGGATACTTTTTTTCTGGGAGGGGGGCCAATTCCTTCAACGCAGATTGGACCTCTTCCTTCAATACCATTGGTTCTTCAATACCATCTTGGTCATATGCCACCTACTGAAATGGTTGAACATTGACCAATTATTTTTAGTAAGTGACTCTGTGTATTCCTTCCATCCTTTTTTGATGCTTCCTGCATTGTTCTATATTTTGTCAATTGAATCCTTCAAAATTGTAATTAAAGACTTGAGTTTTCACTTTAGTTCTTTCAGTTTGAGAAAAACTGAGTGCATTCTTCCATTTGATTTTGATTTTCTAGCTCCAAGTCTTTGCACATTTCATTATAATACTTCACTTTGTCTTCTTGAGCCACCCTTTGAAATTTTCTGTTCAAATCTTTTACTTTACTGTTTCTTCCATTTGCTTTATCTACTCTATGTTCAAGAGTTACATTTCAGAGTCTCTTCTGACATCCATTTTGGTCTTTTCTTCCTTTCCTTCTTTTTTAAAGACCTTTTGCATTCTTCATGTATGGTGTTCTTAATGTCATCCTATAATTTATCTGGTCTTCAGTCATGGGTGTTCAATGTGCCAAATCTATTTTCCAGATTGTCTCTAAATTCATACTCACATCTACTCAAGGTCATATTTTGGCTGTTGTGGATTTGGTTTAAATTTCTTCAGCTTCAACTTAAACTTGTACATGAGCAACTGAGGGTCTGTTCCACAGCCAGCCTCTGGCCTTGTTCTGTTTGATGATATTGAGCTTCTCCATCATCTCTTTCCAAAGATGTAGTCTATTTGATTATATGCCAACCTGTGAGGTCCATGACTATAGTCACTATTTTTGTTGTTGATAAAAAGTATTTGCAATGAATAAATTTTTGGTCTCCCAACATTTTATCATGTGGTCTCCAGTGCCATTTCTATTACAAAGCCATATTTTCTAACTACAGGTGCTTTTTGTTTCCAACTTTCGCATTCCAATCACCAATAATTAGCAGTGCATTGTGATTGCATGATTAGTCAATTTCAGATGGCAGATATTGGTAAAAATGTTCAATTTCTTTGTCTTTGACTCCAGTGGTTGGTGCATAAATTGGAATAATAGTAGTATTAATTAATCTTCCTTGTGGGCATATGGATATTTTCCTATCACTGATAGCATTGTACTTAGGAGAGATCTTGAAACGTTCTTTTGATGATGAATGTGACACCATTACTCTTCAATTTGTCATTTTCACCACAGTAGATCACATGATCATCTGATTCAAAATGGCCAATACCAGACCATTTCAGATTACTGATGCCTAGGATGTCAATCTATGTGTTGTATTTCATGTTTAACAACCTCCAATTTTCCTATATTTATACTCCTTACATTGTACATTATGATTTTTAATGGATATTTGCAGCTGTTTCTTTTTATTTTGAGTCATGCCACATCAGAAAATAAAGGTCCCCAAAGCTTTACTCCATCTGCATCATTAAGACCAACTCTACTTTGAGGACACAGCTCTTCTTCAGTCATATTTTGAGTGCCTTCCAAACCAGGGGTCCATCTTCCAACACTATATCAGTGTTTCACTGCTGTTCATAAGGTTTTCAATGGCTATTTTTTTTTTTTTTTTTTTCCAGAAGTGGACCACCTCTTGCTTCTTCCTAGTCTGTCTTAATCTGGAAGCTCTGCTGAAACCTGTACACTGGGTGATATTGATTTGAAGAACAGGTGCCTAACATCCAGTATCACAGCAACATGCAAGCCACCACTGTACAACAAATTGCCAAACAAGCGGTGGTTATTTTGCCTACTGGAATTTAATTTACATGATTAAACATTTTTCATTGCAAAAGTTCTATTTGATTCTTTTTTAACTCTGCTTCAGAGGTGTAAACAGTTAATACACTTGGCTGTTAACTGAAAGATTGAAGGTTGGAGTCTACCCAGAGATGCATTGGATGAAAGGCCTGGTGGTTTACTTCCCAAAAATCAACCTTTGAAAACCCTGTAGAGCACAAATCTACTCTAACACACAATAAACCAAACCAAACTCACTGCCGTCGAGTCAGATCCTACTCATTGCAACCCCTCTGCAAAAACGGCAAGGAGGCCACATGTTCTGACCTCCTCTAATCCCACAAGAGGAAGACAGGATTACCAGCAGTAACCCAAGGCCTATTCCTGCCAGGCCAGACATGCTGCCTCTCCCCCTCCAGCCCTTTCTCCAACCG